>NC_090130.1:12695925-12816857 GCF_040581485.1 Linepithema humile | reverse complement strand
CATTTAAAAAATTAAAAGTGACCTTCATGTGACCTTCAAACGACTATCAAATTAACCGTACCGTCTTATGTTCCCCTCGAAGTCATGAAACTCTTGTCTAAAACGTTTCTTCGTATCTCGCGCATTTTTTGAGATATTTGCCTGGGACAATTAAAATCGGACATCCTTTATATGATATATTAAAGATCTGATGGAATACTCCAACGGCAGTGTGCGCTCACACAACTGTTGTGTCGGCTGAATGCACCAATTAGATAAATGGAAGATTCAGACCGGTATTTATAATCTGTGTTTATATTTAAGATAATCTATTCATTAATTATATACAGCTGATATTGTTGTATTTTGATACGACAGATTTTTTAATCTTTAAAAGCATAATTTTTAAGAACATATTATTTTTTTAATAGTGCCGAGTAACGATTTTTACTTTTCTACCACTTGTTTTTATACGAAAAGACATTAAATGACTTTTAACAAAATCTGGGATTAACGGGACAAACTAAACATTATTAATAAATTTTTTTGATATGTAAGGTTAGGAAATCTGTCAACAAAATATAACCATCCATAAAAAACGCTTATGACAAGAATTTTAGAAAAACGTAAGAAATTAAGAAGAACGTTTTCGGCGCTCAATTATTTCATAATATTTAATTTTTCTACAATATATTTTTTTTGTATTTTCAAGGATGCTTGATGCTAGTAAGATGAGAGACATAAGGATAAAAAAAGGTACACAGTTCTGTTTTCCTGAAAAAAGTGTATCGTTGTGTTTTGTATGATTCAAGATGTTTGTTTGCATGGCTTTTTTTGTAATCATAATTATTATTTATTAAAATCGAGATAATGATGATAATGATATATTGATAATGATATGTAATAAATCTGTTATTAGGTAACGTATGCTTGTATTACTTGACGAATGTACAAATATTATATCTATAGTTTATTAAGAAAAGAACTGTGGCTGAAAATATATAAGGTTTTCAATAAACGTAAATGATCCTAAATCTATTGCGTTTAGTTCTATGGAGAATTGTTTATAATAGTGAGTCGACAGATAACAGAAGAAGTATAGCATATTTTTTATAGTAACGTATTATACATTCACATACTGAAGGAAAAAAAAAATAGAAGATTAATTCAAATTTCATATATAATTCAGTTTCGACATATTATTTGACAAACATACAAATATTGTAGGTATTTTATTAAAAATATAACTCTGTTTACAATTTGTAATAATTTTAATAAAGAAAAGTGATCATAAATCTGTTTCTTCGAGTTTTACAAAGTATGATTTACAATAGTGAAGTGGATAGTAGATAGCCAAAAAATTATATATTAAATAAAAATAAAATTATATATAATAATAATAAAATAATTGTGTGTAATAATATACTACACACATTCACATTTGCATACTTGATACTTCAAGAGGAAAAAGTACATTTGACTTTGTAAGAGAAACAAAATAGTATAAGAATACCAATATATATATATATGGAATATATTAATTCAAGTTTGATATATTAAAATTTTGACATATTTGACAAACATAAAAATATACTTGTTTCTTTAAGAAAATAACTATGCTTATAATATATTATAAATTTGATATAACTTAATATAACTCGTTATAAATCTTATGCTTTTACCTTTTCAAAGTATTGTTTAGAATATAGTGAACAGACACATAGCAGAAAATCCGAAGGCATTAAAAATACATTTGACATTTGATTCAGAGAAGAAAATACAAAGAAATATAGCAGAACAAATAGAAAATTAATTTTATTTTGGTTACTTAATTTTTTTAAGTTGATTATGCAACCATGTTTTTATTTGCGGAGATGATCTATGTCTTAAGCAAGAGTTTTGTTTTATGACTTCATGAATTGCCTGTAACGAAGGTAACTTGCCATTTCTTATGATTTCATCGAATGCTGTTAGCACCACTGTTTTTTCACATTCACTCCATCGTTTTCGCTTTATGTGACCATGTGGAGAACCTATAAAAATGTTGGCCATTTGTACAATGTTACTATATGGAGAACCAAAAAAATGACCATTTGTGCAGTGTTAGAATTTTCGTACCAACTGTATAAGTTGGTATAGTATAATTAGAAGTTTTGTATGAACTGTATAAGTTATATAAAGTAAGTACTTATAGAATCAATTTATAAATTATAATTTTATTAAATATTATGCTACATATAATTTACTCGATCGACCTATATCATACTTTATATCATACTTTTTATTTTAAATTTTAACAACTGTACATTGTCAAGCGTAATGTAAATTTTTAAATTGATTATTTCTCATTAAGAGATTACATTTTAACTTATTTAAATTTTAATAGTTGACGAAATAAGTCGAGTAAATTTAATGTGACACAATGTAAATATGTAGGTGTAAATTGAAAATTATGCCATTGACCAATCAATTGTTAAATTATAAGTTTTGCCTTTATATTTTGACACAATAATCATTGACACGTGATTGTCTCTAGTATCATAATATATTTGTTCGCATCGTATGCTCCAACATGCTCCTACTCGCTCCAATACTATAGCTCCAATCTATAGTATTACGTTACGTATATTATAGATTGGAGTGTATTGGAGCGAGTAGGAGCATGTTGGGGTATTGCGACACGAGCAAACCTAATATAGCTTGCAACTTTCTCACACGTGTGCGCGTATTTATTATGATAATAAATTCAAAATAAAACATTATAATATACTTACTAGACCGTCTTTTAATTTTTGGTACATTTGCAATTCCTGATTTAGATGTATTATCAAATGAGCTATTATCATTTGTTTCTGTAATTAGAATATATATCGTATTGGTAGATGTCACGTAGTTAATAAGGATATTTTGATAGAGATTTATGTAAATGACACAATGTTCTCATGACTCACATAAAATTAACATCATTAGTATAATTAATTATTTATGATAATTTGTACCTTCATTTATAGCTGCTTCTATATTTTCTCCCCTAATATCTTGTTCATCATTGTTGCTACTATCTTCACTGAAACTTTCCTCTGTACTTTGAGAATCACATCCATGAGCCGCTTCTAAATGTTGTGTAATATTCAAAATATCACGACTAATAATGGGTTGCCTGTACACTTCCCTGTGTATTTTTTCAGCATGTCCCATGAAGTTTGCAAGATCAGATATTTCTGTGTCAGCAAGCTCCATACTTGCACAAAATGTAGCAATGTGCTTTCTTAGCTTAGTGCCGCGTAATAAATGTGCAACTTTTGCATTACAATCTTCAGAAAATTTTCTCATAAGAACACAAGCTCTTAAATATTTAAAACGTTTTCGATTATAGCTTGGAAGACCAAAGATGTATGGATTTTCTGCAGAAACTTTCGCGTTTTCGCGAAATTGTAGTATTAATTTTATACATTCTAATAAACTGCAATTTAATATCACAGGTACTGTGCGACCAAGTTTGCCTCTAATCACAAAGCGTACATATTTCTTTGCTGCTTCTTGTGCTTTTAATGAAATTTTTTTAAAGAGATCAGTTGTGTCTAGATCAATACCTTTATACTGTTCAAAATCTGCTATAAGCATGCGTTCAATTTCACCAGCTCGTTTACGATTGAATAATTGAACTGAGGTTAACGTACATTCTGTCAATGTCAACCAAGTTTCATATGTGTATTCGTTCGTTAAATCGTCACATGCTTTCTGTCGTTTACATTTTAAGTACATATACAATTTAGCTATGTCATCCAATGATGGAAGATCATCATTTTTTTGTCTTTGATGTTGTAAGCGTGTTTCCATAACTGTTTTGTTAACACTGGTACCATAATCTTCTGTTAATAATTCTAAAAAGTCTTTGACTAAAACTTTTCTCTCATTATCTTGACGTTTTATGCATTCCGTAATGAGTAGGTGACCAACTTTTTTTATTAATGTTCCCAACATGGCTGCTGTAGTAGGTTTAGAATAAATTCCTACTTCATCATCTAAACCCGCTACTTTGTTAACTGTACTAATAACGTCTTCATAAAATTTTGGATAATATATAGATTCCAAATCAATTATATCTTTATTACTCTCTTTAATAGTTAACAGAAAACGGCCTAACAGTCTTAGGTGTGCGCGGATCATGTCATGCTGGTGTTGAAGTTTATATTTAATAGACAACTTGTTACCATATAAAATAACGAGTTTATCATATCTTATTACACGACACACATCATCCTCTCTTATCACAGGTAATATTACAGATCGTAATTTTCTGTTAGCCGCGCTATGTACTCTACCTAAAATTGAACGTCCCAAAACTGTTACAGCTTTAGTGTGCTTGCTATTACGACCAGTACATCGATAAAAATGTTGGCGAAGTGAAATTTTGGAGAAAAAGCCATGACATTTAGCGCAAGGTAAATAATCTTTAACTTCCTTATTTTTTGAAGCTTGTGGTCTTCGACAGACAATTAAATCACCTTTCCCGATATTACTGTCAGTGTTGTACTGAAAATTTCCTTTGCGTCTAATTGTATCTATTATTTTCAATCTTTCTCTACATTTTTTAGGCAGTAAACTGAATTTTTTAACTTCATCTTCATTGGAATGAATGGTCTCCAAATGACGTGCTATCTTCGTATGTAACTTTTTACAAAAGAAGCAACAATTTTTTTTTTATCTTTAGTACTGCTAGATGAAGTTGGAATGTATAAATCTTTATCATCAAGTACTCCTACTGCTGGTACTTCTACTGATTTGTTGATTTCCAGAGACGTATTTGATTTATTAGATCGCTCTTTGCATTTGTCGTTTTCATCCTCCTCGTCCTTATCATCGTCATCATTACAAGATTCTGAATAAGATTCATTTGATGGATAATATTCAGAATCATCATTGGATTCGCTCTCCACTATATCTCCATTGCTGTAAAAGTGTATTATAATAAAAAATTCTTAAATATAACAGGAATAAGGAAATAACATTTTAATTATTCACACCGCATAATTAAAAAATCGCACGTGCTTCTTGATTTTCTTTAAATTATTATTTAATGCATTAATCACTTTTTTAACCAAATTTTTTATCATTTTTGCAATTATTAGCGTTGCAGGTTAAATGTTTGTAAATATTAACATACTACTATTGACAATCATGGGTGTCCAAAACAATAAACAACGATTTAAATATCGATTCAATCAATGCGAACATTTTCTGTCAGTAAAATGTTGCAAATAAAATCTTTGTTCAATAGAAACCGTAAATTTTATGCGTTGAAACGTTAAGTAGAGATCCAATATACTACGAAACAATAATTTTATGTAAAAGTGAATAAATAAACTCCAAAGTAAATAAATAAGCCATATTAATATCAGTAATTATAAATTAATGAGCTAAATATATATATTCCTTATACGTTACTTGGGATAATCTTACCTGCGTTTGATAACACAGCCGCTGCAATGTTAGTATCGTCTTTTTTATTGTTATTTATAGTATCATCTTTTTTATTATTATTTATAGTATCATCTTTTTCATTATTATTTATAGTATCATCTTTCTCATTATTATTTATAGTATCATCTTTTTCATTATTATTTTTAGTATCATCTTTTTCATTATCTTTATCTAAAACGAGAAATTATTGTAGTTTTCCAAATTAACCAATATTTATAAAATGTGCTTGTATCAATTATGATAATGTCTTGAAAAAATTCTAATGTAGTACATATATATGTATATACATTAATGTTATCTATGTTTGATGCAATATTAATATCATTATTCAGGTTTTTGCTATTTTCTTTATCTGAAACGAGTAATTTAACAAGTTTATAAATTAAGGCCCCTGAACCCGGCACCATGTTTGAAATTGTGACGTCAGAGGCGAGAAATGACACACGAGAATTCTTGCGTGCCATTTTTTAATAAAAAGATATTTTGATGAAATAATATTATAGATCGCTTTAGCACACTTGTAAAATTGTCCGAAAACTATCCTTTTCCGTTGACAGTTAATAAACAACCGTATGAATGTGATATGAAGCTTATCATGCGAGGAAATACGCGGTTTGACAACAATTTTACGAGTGTACTAAAGCGATCTATAGTGTTATTTGATCAAAATATATTTTTATTTAAAAAGGCACGCAAAAATTCTCAGCGTGTCATTTCTCGTCTCTGACGTCACGATTCCAACATAGCCGCGGCGAGTACCCAGGAGCCTTTATGAATATTTGTATAATTTGCATTACATTAAACGTACAATACTTTGAAAAATTCTAAATCTGCATACACATATTGGTTCTTACCTATATCTGATGACACAACAGAAATATTTTCAACATTGTTATATGTTTTACTACTATCTTTATCTAGAATAAAAAATTATAAATTTAAGAATGTAATTTTATAAATTTTCACTCATAGTATGCTTATATTATAAATTATACACGTAATATTTTTAGGCTTTCCAGTTGGTATATTTACATTTTTAATGTGTATTTTTGTAATTAATATATGTTATAACCCAATATATAAAATAAAGTTTTTAATATAGAGATATAGATTTGTTTGTTTTGTTGCATGTTTTTTTAGACACGTTTTACTAGTTGCTGTTTCTTTTCTCCAATGCCTGAATATATACGTTCTGCTATTTTTAAGTATGAAAAGTATATAAAGTACAAGTAAAACGAACAAACTTTATGAGAGGTGAACTCATAGTTTATATGAGGTGTATACCACACTTACATTATGAGAGGTGTTATTAATACTATATTTGAAAATGTGAGTAAAAAATTTGTTCTATTCAAACAACAGGCATATCTTAAAGATATCTAATAAAAGTGAGGTCTGTCAGATGTCTTTAAGACATGCTTGTTGTTGGTTACTTACTTCTATTGATATTATGCAAACTTATTTTTGGGATTCCTCTTTCCAAATTTTTTTTAAGTATATTTAAATACTCAACATTTGCTGGAATAAAAAAAATATATATAATGTTTTTTATTACAATATGAATAGGACCTATCCAGGTGCATTTTCAATATTTTTGTGAAAATGTATTGTGTGTGTGCGTGCGTATTCGTGCGTGCGTATGCGTGCGTATGCGTGTGTGCGTGCTTGTGCGTGCGTGTGCATGCTTGTATGTGCTTGTGTGTGCGTGTGCGTGCGTGTATGAGCGTGTGTGCGCGTGTGTAATTGACACGTAATCTGTAAAATTTTTCAAAAGATTTTTACAAAAAAAGTGACTTACGATGCCGCACTACAGCTTCTACTTTACAATGTATTCCATTAATTTTTACTTTCTTAGCACGTAAACTGCGTATACGCGAGGGAAGTCGCGAGATTTTACAAATATAATACGTTTTGTCGGAAAATTTAATTAATGCGAACATGTTTTCCGCAAGCTTTAACACAACAATATGTAACAATTGAGACTGCTAAATAATAAAAGGCGAAAACAAATGACAAGAAACAAAAAGGTTTATGCTCAACAATCGCTTCTTAAGCCTTGTGTACACGATGCTAGAACTCGGTCTCGAGGTCTCGCGTCCGAGAAATGTAACCAATAAGTTGATTGCAAGTTAATTGGCTACACATTTCTCGTGACATAAGACTATCGGACTGTCGGCTGCTGTTCCGAATTCGGAACAGCAGCCGACAATCTATAGTCTTGTGTCACGATATATGTGTAGCCAATTAACTTGCAATCAACTTGGCGGTGACATTTCTCGGAACGCAGACCTCGAGTCCGAGATTTAGCATCGTGTACACAAGGCTTAAGAAGCGATTGTTGAGCATAAACCTTTTTGTTTCTTGTCATTTGTTTTCGCCTTTTATTATTTAGCAGTCTCAATTGTTACATATTGTTGTGTTAAAGCTTGCGGAAAACATGTTCGCATTAATTAAATTTTCCGACAAAACGTATTATATTTGTAAAATCTCGCGACTTCCCTCGCGTATACGCAGTTTACGTGCTAAGAAAGTAAAAATTAATGGAATACATTGTAAAGTAGAAGTTGTAGTGCGGCATCGTAAGTCACTTTTTTTGTAAAAATCTTTTGAAAAATTTTACAGATTACGTGTCAATTACACACGCGCACACACGCTCATACACGCACGCACACGCACACACAAGCACGTACAAGCATGCACACGCACGCACAAGCACGCACACACGCATACGCACGCATACGCACGCACGAATACGCACGCACACACACAATACATTTTCACAAAAATATTGAAAATGCACCTGGATAGGTCCTATTCATATTGTAATAAAAAACATTATATATATTTCTTTTATTCCAGCAAATGTTGAGTATTTAAATATACTTAAAAAAAATTTGGAAAGAGGAATCCCAAAAATAAGTTTGCATAATATCAATAGAAGTAAGTAACCAACAACAAGCATGTCTTAAAGACATCTGACAGACCTCACTTTTATTAGATATCTTTAAGATATGCCTGTTGTTTGAATAGAACAAATTTTTTACTCACATTTTCAAATATAGTATTAATAACACCTCTCATAATGTAAGTGTGGTATACACCTCATATAAACTATGAGTTCACCTCTCATAAAGTTTGTTCGTTTTACTTGTACTTTATATACTTTTCATACTTAAAAATAGCAGAACGTATATATTCAGGCATTGGAGAAAAGAAACAGCAACTAGTAAAACGTGTCTAAAAAAACATGCAACAAAACAAACAAATCTATATCTCTATATTAAAAACTTTATTTTATATATTGGGTTATAACATATATTAATTACAAAAATACACATTAAAAATGTAAATATACCAACTGGAAAGCCTAAAAATATTACGTGTATAATTTATAATATAAGCATACTATGAGTGAAAATTTATAAAATTACATTCTTAAATTTATAATTTTTTATTCTAGATAAAGATAGTAGTAAAACATATAACAATGTTGAAAATATTTCTGTTGTGTCATCAGATATAGGTAAGAACCAATATGTGTATGCAGATTTAGAATTTTTCAAAGTATTGTACGTTTAATGTAATGCAAATTATACAAATATTCATAAAGGCTCCTGGGTACTCGCCGCGGCTATGTTGGAATCGTGACGTCAGAGACGAGAAATGACACGCTGAGAATTTTTGCGTGCCTTTTTAAATAAAAATATATTTTGATCAAATAACACTATAGATCGCTTTAGTACACTCGTAAAATTGTTGTCAAACCGCGTATTTCCTCGCATGATAAGCTTCATATCACATTCATACGGTTGTTTATTAACTGTCAACGGAAAAGGATAGTTTTCGGACAATTTTACAAGTGTGCTAAAGCGATCTATAATATTATTTCATCAAAATATCTTTTTATTAAAAAATGGCACGCAAGAATTCTCGTGTGTCATTTCTCGCCTCTGACGTCACAATTTCAAACATGGTGCCGGGTTCAGGGGCCTTAATTTATAAACTTGTTAAATTACTCGTTTCAGATAAAGAAAATAGCAAAAACCTGAATAATGATATTAATATTGCATCAAACATAGATAACATTAATGTATATACATATATATGTACTACATTAGAATTTTTTCAAGACATTATCATAATTGATACAAGCACATTTTATAAATATTGGTTAATTTGGAAAACTACAATAATTTCTCGTTTTAGATAAAGATAATGAAAAAGATGATACTAAAAATAATAATGAAAAAGATGATACTATAAATAATAATGAGAAAGATGATACTATAAATAATAATGAAAAAGATGATACTATAAATAATAATAAAAAAGATGATACTATAAATAACAATAAAAAAGACGATACTAACATTGCAGCGGCTGTGTTATCAAACGCAGGTAAGATTATCCCAAGTAACGTATAAGGAATATATATATTTAGCTCATTAATTTATAATTACTGATATTAATATGGCTTATTTATTTACTTTGGAGTTTATTTATTCACTTTTTACATAAAATTATTGTTTCGTAGTATATTGGATCTCTACTTAACGTTTCAACGCATAAAATTTACGGTTTCTATTGAACAAAGATTTTATTTGCAACATTTTACTGACAGAAAATGTTCGCATTGATTGAATCGATATTTAAATCGTTGTTTATTGTTTTGGACACCCATGATTGTCAATAGTAGTATGTTAATATTTACAAACATTTAACCTGCAACGCTAATAATTGCAAAAATGATAAAAAATTTGGTTAAAAAAGTGATTAATGCATTAAATAATAATTTAAAGAAAATCAAGAAGCACGTGCGATTTTTTAATTATGCGGTGTGAATAATTAAAATGTTATTTCCTTATTCCTGTTATATTTAAGAATTTTTTATTATAATACACTTTTACAGCAATGGAGATATAGTGGAGAGCGAATCCAATGATGATTCTGAATATTATCCATCAAATGAATCTTATTCAGAATCTTGTAATGATGACGATGATAAGGACGAGGAGGATGAAAACGACAAATGCAAAGAGCGATCTAATAAATCAAATACGTCTCTGGAAATCAACAAATCAGTAGAAGTACCAGCAGTAGGAGTACTTGATGATAAAGATTTATACATTCCAACTTCATCTAGCAGTACTAAAGATAAAAAAAAATTGTTGCTTCTTTTGTAAAAAGTTACATACGAAGATAGCACGTCATTTGGAGACCATTCATTCCAATGAAGATGAAGTTAAAAAATTCAGTTTACTGCCTAAAAAATGTAGAGAAAGATTGAAAATAATAGATACAATTAGACGCAAAGGAAATTTTCAGTACAACACTGACAGTAATATCGGGAAAGGTGATTTAATTGTCTGTCGAAGACCACAAGCTTCAAAAAATAAGGAAGTTAAAGATTATTTACCTTGCGCTAAATGTCATGGCTTTTTCTCCAAAATTTCACTTCGCCAACATTTTTATCGATGTACTGGTCGTAATAGCAAGCACACTAAAGCTGTAACAGTTTTGGGACGTTCAATTTTAGGTAGAGTACATAGCGCGGCTAACAGAAAATTACGATCTGTAATATTACCTGTGATAAGAGAGGATGATGTGTGTCGTGTAATAAGATATGATAAACTCGTTATTTTATATGGTAACAAGTTGTCTATTAAATATAAACTTCAACACCAGCATGACATGATCCGCGCACACCTAAGACTGTTAGGCCGTTTTCTGTTAACTATTAAAGAGAGTAATAAAGATATAATTGATTTGGAATCTATATATTATCCAAAATTTTATGAAGACGTTATTAGTACAGTTAACAAAGTAGCGGGTTTAGATGATGAAGTAGGAATTTATTCTAAACCTACTACAGCAGCCATGTTGGGAACATTAATAAAAAAAGTTGGTCACCTACTCATTACGGAATGCATAAAACGTCAAGATAATGAGAGAAAAGTTTTAGTCAAAGACTTTTTAGAATTATTAACAGAAGATTATGGTACCAGTGTTAACAAAACAGTTATGGAAACACGCTTACAACATCAAAGACAAAAAAATGATGATCTTCCATCATTGGATGACATAGCTAAATTGTATATGTACTTAAAATGTAAACGACAGAAAGCATGTGACGATTTAACGAACGAATACACATATGAAACTTGGTTGACATTGACAGAATGTACGTTAACCTCAGTTCAATTATTCAATCGTAAACGAGCTGGTGAAATTGAACGCATGCTTATAGCAGATTTTGAACAGTATAAAGGTATTGATCTAGACACAACTGATCTCTTTAAAAAAATTTCATTAAAAGCACAAGAAGCAGCAAAGAAATATGTACGCTTTGTGATTAGAGGCAAACTTGGTCGCACAGTACCTGTGATATTAAATTGCAGTTTATTAGAATGTATAAAATTAATACTACAATTTCGCGAAAACGCGAAAGTTTCTGCAGAAAATCCATACATCTTTGGTCTTCCAAGCTATAATCGAAAACGTTTTAAATATTTAAGAGCTTGTGTTCTTATGAGAAAATTTTCTGAAGATTGTAATGCAAAAGTTGCACATTTATTACGCGGCACTAAGCTAAGAAAGCACATTGCTACATTTTGTGCAAGTATGGAGCTTGCTGACACAGAAATATCTGATCTTGCAAACTTCATGGGACATGCTGAAAAAATACACAGGGAAGTGTACAGGCAACCCATTATTAGTCGTGATATTTTGAATATTACACAACATTTAGAAGCGGCTCATGGATGTGATTCTCAAAGTACAGAGGAAAGTTTCAGTGAAGATAGTAGCAACAATGATGAACAAGATATTAGGGGAGAAAATATAGAAGCAGCTATAAATGAAGGTACAAATTATCATAAATAATTAATTATACTAATGATGTTAATTTTATGTGAGTCATGAGAACATTGTGTCATTTACATAAATCTCTATCAAAATATCCTTATTAACTACGTGACATCTACCAATACGATATATATTCTAATTACAGAAACAAATGATAATAGCTCATTTGATAATACATCTAAATCAGGAATTGCAAATGTACCAAAAATTAAAAGACGGTCTAGTAAGTATATTATAATGTTTTATTTTGAATTTATTATCATAATAAATACGCGCACACGTGTGAGAAAGTTGCAAGCTATATTAGGTTTGCTCGTGTCGCAATACCCCAACATGCTCCTACTCGCTCCAATACACTCCAATCTATAATATACGTAACGTAATACTATAGATTGGAGCTATAGTATTGGAGCGAGTAGGAGCATGTTGGAGCATACGATGCGAACAAATATATTATGATACTAGAGACAATCACGTGTCAATGATTATTGTGTCAAAATATAAAGGCAAAACTTATAATTTAACAATTGATTGGTCAATGGCATAATTTTCAATTTACACCTACATATTTACATTGTGTCACATTAAATTTACTCGACTTATTTCGTCAACTATTAAAATTTAAATAAGTTAAAATGTAATCTCTTAATGAGAAATAATCTTAATTTAAAAATTTACATTACGCTACAGCAAATCTATTCAACTGACAATGTTTTCATTGATTATTCAGTTGTTAAAATTTAAAATAAAAAGTATGATATAAAGTATGATATAGGTCGATCGAGTAAATTATATGTAGCATAATATTTAATAAAATTATAATTTATAAATTGATTCTATAAGTACTTACTTTATATAACTTATACAGTTCATACAAAACTTCTAATTATACTATACCAACTTATACAGTTGGTACGAAAATTCTAACACTGCACAAATGGTCATTTTTTTGGTTCTCCATATAGTAACATTGTACAAATGGCCAACATTTTTATAGGTTCTCCACATGGTCACATAAAGCGAAAACGATGGAGTGAATGTGAAAAAACAGTGGTGCTAACAGCATTCGATGAAATCATAAGAAATGGCAAGTTACCTTCGTTACAGGCAATTCATGAAGTCATAAAACAAAACTCTTGCTTAAGACATAGATCATCTCCGCAAATAAAAACATGGTTGCATAATCAACTTAAAAAAATTAAGTAACCAAAATAAAATTAATTTTCTATTTGTTCTGCTATATTTCTTTGTATTTTCTTCTCTGAATCAAATGTCAAATGTATTTTTAATGCCTTCGGATTTTCTGCTATGTGTCTGTTCACTATATTCTAAACAATACTTTGAAAAGGTAAAAGCATAAGATTTATAACGAGTTATATTAAGTTATATCAAATTTATAATATATTATAAGCATAGTTATTTTCTTAAAGAAACAAGTATATTTTTATGTTTGTCAAATATGTCAAAATTTTAATATATCAAACTTGAATTAATATATTCCATATATATATATATTGGTATTCTTATACTATTTTGTTTCTCTTACAAAGTCAAATGTACTTTTTCCTCTTGAAGTATCAAGTATGCAAATGTGAATGTGTGTAGTATATTATTACACACATTATTTTATTATTATTATATATAATTTTATTTTTATTTAATATATAATTTTTTGGCTATCTACTATCCACTTCACTATTGTAAATCATACTTTGTAAAACTCGAAGAAACAGATTTATGATCACTTTTCTTTATTAAAATTATTACAAATTGTAAACAGAGTTATATTTTTAATAAAATACCTACAATATTTGTATGTTTGTCAAATAATATGTCGAAACTGAATTATATATGAAATTTGAATTAATCTTCTATTTTTTTTTCCTTCAGTATGTGAATGTATAATACGTTACTATAAAAAATATGCTATACTTCTTCTGTTATCTGTCGACTCACTATTATAAACAATTCTCCATAGAACTAAACGCAATAGATTTAGGATCATTTACGTTTATTGAAAACCTTATATATTTTCAGCCACAGTTCTTTTCTTAATAAACTATAGATATAATATTTGTACATTCGTCAAGTAATACAAGCATACGTTACCTAATAACAGATTTATTACATATCATTATCAATATATCATTATCATCATTATCTCGATTTTAATAAATAATAATTATGATTACAAAAAAAGCCATGCAAACAAACATCTTGAATCATACAAAACACAACGATACACTTTTTTCAGGAAAACAGAACTGTGTACCTTTTTTTATCCTTATGTCTCTCATCTTACTAGCATCAAGCATCCTTGAAAATACAAAAAAAATATATTGTAGAAAAATTAAATATTATGAAATAATTGAGCGCCAAAAACGTTCTTCTTAATTTCTTACGTTTTTCTAAAATTCTTGTCATAAGCGTTTTTTATGGATGATTATATTTTGTTGACAGATTTCCTAACCTTACATATCAAAAAAATTTATTAATAATGTTTAGTTTGTCCCGTTAATCCCAGATTTTGTTAAAAGTCATTTAATGTCTTTTCGTATAAAAACAAGTGGTAGAAAAGTAAAAATCGTTACTCGGCACTATTAAAAAAATAATATGTTCTTAAAAATTATGCTTTTAAAGATTAAAAAATCTGTCGTATCAAAATACAACAATATCAGCTGTATATAATTAATGAATAGATTATCTTAAATATAAACACAGATTATAAATACCGGTCTGAATCTTCCATTTATCTAATTGGTGCATTCAGCCGACACAACAGTTGTGTGAGCGCACACTGCCGTTGGAGTATTCCATCAGATCTTTAATATATCATATAAAGGATGTCCGATTTTAATTGTCCCAGGCAAATATCTCAAAAAATGCGCGAGATACGAAGAAACGTTTTAGACAAGAGTTTCATGACTTCGAGGGGGACATAAGACGGTACGGTTAATTTGATAGTCGTTTGAAGGTCACATGAAGGTCACTTTTAATTTTTTAAATGGAAATCCCCATTTTTTATTGCATATTCTTGTAACTAACCTCGAGAGCCTTTCAAAACACTATAATAAAGTTCTTTTCAATTAAGTACTTTCTGAGTTATTTTATATCTTAATTTGACACGTTTTGATATAAAATCTAAAATATCTCTTTCATATTTTGTTTCCGATTTACCGTAATACTTTTATGTACAAAATAATGAGACAAATTAATTGGTGTTAATAAAAACGCACTTTTGTACTTTTTTAAAACAATTATGCGTTTTCTTTACAACATTTCATTCGAATTAATTCCTCTCATTATTTTGTGCATAAAAGTGTTAAGGTCAGATAATTGAAAAATGAATATTTAATGAGATATTTCATAGTTAGTGTAAACCCACATAGCAAAATTTCATCCTACGGATGTCCGTGGGATGTAATGTAAAAAATTTTCAGATATCCCTGGGATGTCTGTACAAAGCCGTAGGATATCCGTAGGGCATCCGTGGGATATCCAAATGTCCGCTTTTCAGATATCCGTAGGACATCAAAAAATAAATCCCTGGGATATCCCTGGGATATCCTACATATGATTAAATTAGATCCCAACAATGTCCCCTGGATATCTTTTTTTATTCAGATAAAGTCCAAATAAAATTATTGAATATAGGATAGTGTAAATAATCCGATCTTATATTCGAAATCATTTTAAAACCTCATTCAATCAACAAAATGGTTGCGCAACATTATTTCATTGTTGAATGAAATCATAAGACGATTCTAAATATAAAATCGGACTATAAATACCACCCAGAAAAATATCTATTTTAAATATTTATTTAAAATGTCTTTAAAAAATATATTTTTTTAAAAGATTTAAACAGAAATTGTTTAGTTTTAAGTTAAGGAAGCAATAAAACAGTAATCTTAATAAGTAACGTTTCTCTCTTTCTCTCTCGAAAAGTTTTATATTAATTATTATTTATATTTTAAAAAATTACGACAATCTCGCTTTAATGACATCACTATCAAGATATTGTTTTATTACTATTTTTTATTACTCCTTTAAAACTAAACAATTTTTGAAACATTTTTTCAAAATACATATTTTTTTCAAATATTTTATATAGACATTTGACATGTAAGTATCTTTATGAGCATAAAGGAAAGATTATTAGCAAAATTTCTTCAAAATAAAAGCTTCTATTATATTACATTATTTTAAGAAATAGACATATTTCAAAAAAGGTAAAGTACGTATAAGTAATATAAATAATAGTACATTTGAAGCACATTTTATTATAAAATATGTAATTTTTTTTAAAATTTTTTATTTACTATATAATGTAAAAATAGTCACAATAAAAATAAAATTTGTATATATAAAAACAAAAACTAAAGATACGTCTTGTACATTTCAAAATTGCACAATTGCTAGTCACAGTGTTAGATATAAATTAATAAACTTAATATTACTAAATATTATAACTTAATATGAATAATATTACATACATAATATTTTATACATAAAATTGCTAATATTATGTATAAATTATACACATGAACAAAATATAATAAAAAAGTATTGAATATTTTATCGTGCAGCATTCAGTTTTTTTATTTTTTCAGTTGCATGACGAAGCCATGATTTAATTGGTTCCGAAATTTCGTGCTCGGTAGCTTGCGGGTATTTTAATTGAACTGCACCTACAAATACGTATAAACATTTATATAACATAAATATAAACATATATCTCTCAATATATTTTTAATTTTTTTAAACTAGATGTTTAATGAATTAGATGGAAAGTTAATCTAATTTTTATAATTTAATAACTAAATCTAATGACGTTTCCGAAACACTATAATGAAGTTATTTTTCATTAAATACTTTTCGAGTTATGAGGCTTGAAAATTACAGCATTTTGACACAAAATACAAAATATCTTGTAAAACATTCAATTTTCGGGAATCTTACCTTAATACTTTTATGCATAAAATAATGAGACAAATCGATTGATATAAAGAAAACACATTGTTGCTTTTAAGAAAAAATATGTAATTTGCAACATGCAGCTGCATATTTTTTTTACTTGTACAAAAAATACTTGTACTTTGATACTTGAATACTTGTACTTTACTTGTACTTTAATCTTAACAAATGGACGGATTAAAATTATATTTGTATGTTATATGTGTGTCTACGCATGCACACAAAATTAAATTTGTTCTCTGTTCAAATTAAGCAAAAAAATGTCTTACTAGAAAATATTTATGTAAGAAATCTTTTGCTAAATTTGAAGAAACAGCAATTTTAATGTACGTATATTTTTTTGTGCTAGAAATATCTTCAGGAAATCCTACGAATAACTATTTATTATCGATCTGTATCGTTCAGATCATTTTGATCAAAATGGGATGTCCTGCGGAGATCGTACATAAGATATCCACAGGACATGCTACACGGGATACCCTCAAGTAATCCTACGGATAACGTTTTGCTCTGGATCAAACTGGGACCATTTTGATCAAATTGGGATGTCCTGGGGAGATCTTTGCTATGTGGGAAAGTATGTCAAATTAAAGTATAAAATATTTAGAAAACTATTCAATTTTTGCCATTCTACCCTTACAATTTTTGACGACAAATATTGGGAGAAATTGATTTATATAAAAAAATTAGTGTGGTCCCATTAAAAAAATAAAGATGACCTTCAAATCTCCAGAGTCTCCATCTAAAGTAAAACTGATAAGCTCAGTAAAATAGATCAATTTAAATCCTACAACTTTTATCTGAAACATTTTTTTATAAAACTTATATTTTTCGTGATATTCTGGGATTCCCACCTTTTTTTATACTCTCTGTATAAGTGTCCTCAAAAACATTGTTATATATAAATTAATTGTATATCATTTACGAAGTCCTCGAAAACAATAATTTGTTATATATTGGGTGACAATCCAGATAATGAAAAACAAACTATAATGTATACGTCAGAAATTGATGTTACTTGCATGTATGCAGTTCTCAAAAACACTGTTATATATAAATTATTTGTATATTATTTACGAAGTCCTCAAAAACAATAATTCGTTATACATTGGGTAAAAATCGAGATAACAAAAAACAAATTGTAATGTATACATCAGAAATCGATGCTACTTGTATGTATACAGAAAAATCATTAGGTTTTTCAATGTCCTCAAAAACGTCAATTGACAAATATATATATATATATATATATATATATGTAAGACAATTTTTACCAACTATGGTATGGTGGGGTTTTGTGATTAAACTCAAGTGTTGCTCTGTAATAAGAGTTTTAAACTTTATTCGCTATTGCAACAACAAATATAATATTTACAACTTTACCTGTAATAAGAGAAACGACAATTGAAGTTTATTCTTCCGCTCTCTATTAAAGCTATTTGTTAGTTTCTATATGCAAAAATATCACAAAGAATCTCATACGTGTTTCTCACGCTTTTGTCTCACTTTCTATTGTTTCTCCCCACTCCAAGTCTCTCAGGACTGTAGCTGAGAACTCTATCGTTTCGGGAGACAACTAGACTTCTAGCGCAGCAGATTCAAATGAAGAAAGTATTCTTTCTTTACATATATATATATATATATATATATATAAATTAAGAACAATAAAGATTTTGAGTTATATCCGCTCGAGTTACATCAGTCTGGACTTCCCCTTCTCTCGAACCAGATTTTGGCGAGCCGATCCGCGGCGTTGAGAAAGGAACCTCGTTACAGAATGATATATAAAGAAATATGCCAAATTGGTGAGAATTGACAAAGGCACAATATTAATATAAGTATATTTTTAGTATAAGTAATTTTTATTTTTTACGTTCTTCCAAAGATACAATTCGCTTTTGACAGATCTCTTTTTTCAAAATTTTCATCTGTCAGCCGATTAAATTTTGCAGCATCAAACATGGTGGCAAAACTAAACATTCTTTCGACTGGAGCCGAAGATGGCAACAGAGTATTGTATTTAAAGAATGCCGATTTGATAATTGTGGGTATGCATGCAAAATTGATAAATCATTTTTCTGCTCTTGGCAGAAACGTTGAAATTTAATCTCACATGCAGTAACCCCTGTAATATTTTCAACGTTTGATTCAACGTTTTCATTGTCGAAATTAAACCCGTCATTACTAATGTCCATCTGATTAATGTCTATCAGATTCTGTGATGGAACGTGACGCTATTCCATTTTTTATAGCGGTCAATGCGTTGTCTCGTATCGTTTTACTTAGGCATTTCAACTATCTTATTTTAAATTTGGGGTGAGTTGCCGCCGCTACAGCAGCTTGCTTTCCTTCCTCGACAACTTTTAACAAATTCGAAAATCTACAGTGGAAGGAAAAACTATTAAAGTCTATCTTAAATTTACTGAAATACGAACGTAATTAAATTAATTTTTTCCAAATTGATGTTTATAATTAATTTTTGATAATTAAAATTACTTAGTTTTGCTTTCTCGCGTCTGTAACATTCGATATTCTAGATAATAATTGATGCAATCGATCATAAATTGTTTTTATTTTCTTTCTAAACTTGTTATCAGTAGATTTACCAATGCTGTGCAATAAATTAGATCTGCGTTGATCATTTTCTGCAATTTATTTTTTGTAGAAATAATTGTTGGTAGCGAGTAGCCATAATTAACATCGACTTCACCCTGAAGAATATCAAGTGCTTCTGCGATTGGCTCAGTGCATTTAACGTACTCCTCTAAGAATCTGTAAAATTAATAACATATTAACAAATCAGTGGAAAAATTTTTATTTTGCATGTTTTCCAAATTGTGTATATTACATAAAATCGTTCGTTGTTAAAAGATTTGCAATATCCATTTGAACACTCAAAATCAAAAGGTTGTCTTTCAACTTTATAAGTTGTTTGAAACAGTCGAAGAACGAATTCCATCGCGTAGCAACGGGTCGTTTCAGTGCTTCTCCCAAAATTTCGACCACGATCTCATATTTTTTTGGAGATCTCGTCAAGTTCCACAAACTCGTGCATTTCTTTATTACATCGTCGTACAATAATTTCATATTTTCGTGCAAATTGATACTATTTAAGATATCAGTTGTTGCAACTAAATGCAGAATGTGGCTAGCACATCTTTGATGAGGAGGTAATAATGGAGAAACAATTCCTTCAAAAGATACTATTTCTGCAGATTGATGTTCATTTTGATCTTGTTCTTCGTATGCTTCGATGAAGTCTACAACATTCATATTATCATTAGCTCCCGTACATTATTCATTTATCTATTTAAAGATCGATTTGTTTACACATTTATCCATCCTATCAATGTCTCCATTGCTTGGATTTAAAAGTATTGTTAAAATAAATTCTTAGACGTCGACTCACCTTCGCGGAACAAAGAATATGAACTCTGAATTTTTTAAAAGCTTTGACAAAGTTGGAACCATTGTCTGTAACAGTAGCTACCAACTTTTCACCAGTTATATCGTATTTTGAATGAATTTCATTCAAAATAATGGCGATTCGATCATGTGTGTGGCTTCCGGGGAATCGTTTGCAGGCAATGGCATATGATATTCTTTTGAAAGATTGTTCATCAATCTAAATGAAAGCATATATAAGTTCCAAATTTAATGACCACTGTTACAAGTTTCAAGTATACATTGATTAATAATATTAATTCTTTAATAATTACCCAATGAACAGTCACACCAATGAATCGACGACTGTGGCTATTTCAGATATCTGCTGTCGTACATACATATTTGGCGTTTGAAATCTCGCTCTTTATATTTTTTATTTTTTTTTGTATGACTTTTCAATTCTACGCAGTAATGTACGGGCAGATAAATGATGCAGTTGTTTGCCATCTTTACGAATATTTATATCTGTAATGCACATTTATAGCTCAAAATTCACTATCTATGTAGGAAATGTAATTACAGAATTCGAATTTCACATTTCTGTCATAAAGTATTTCGAATTCTGAAATTGACCATACAAGATTGTATTCTTTATATTTAATTGAATTAGATCAGAATTACCATCGAAAATTTTTTTGAATGACACTAATTCTACTGTATTATACGGTACAAAACTATCTAAAATAAAGTTTGTAACGTTATCTTCGAATTCTTTTTGGGAAAAATCACAGTAGGTTCTTCGCTTCTTATTATCCTGAGAACTTTGAAGGCGTTGTCTTTTAGCAAAGCAGTAATTTTCAAATTCCGTCAATTTTTGACTATGTACTCTCTGAAAACAGTTTAATATGAGAAGCATTTATTACGTGTTATATTCTTTAAGGACAAAGAGACACAAGTGGCACTCGGGCTTCTAGGAACAAGTGCTCGCGTCAGTGCCTAATAGATTAACAATTCTTAAATTAGTTTCGTAATGTAATTCCCGAAAAGTGGCCTCGGTCAATGACCTCCCTAAAAAGATTATTATTGGTCTTTCGACACACAACATAATTTTTCATTAATAATAGTAAAATAATAAGGGTGAATGCAATTAAAATAATTAGTTCAAAGCATCATACCTTCAAATAAGTTTTGAAATTAGATGAGGAGTTTAAAGTTCCACTTATGACAGAATGTTCTCTCTCTCTCTCTCTCTCTCTCTCTCTCTCTCTCTCTCTCTCTCTCTCTCTCTCTCTCTCTCTCTCTCTCTCTCTCTCTCTCTCTCTCTCTCTCTCTCTCTCTCTCTCTCTCTCTCTCTCTCTCTCTCTCTCTCTCTCTCTCTCTCTCTCTCTCTCTCTCTCTCTCTCTCTCTCTCTCTCTCTCTCTCTCTCTCTCTCTCTCTCTCTCTCTCTCTCTCTCTCTCTCTCTCTCTCTCTCTCTCTCTCTCTCTCTCTCTCTCTCTCTCTCTCTCTCTCTCTCTCTCTCTCTCTCTCTCTCTCTCTCTCTCTCTCTCTCTCTCTCTCTCTCTCTCTCTCTCTCCCCCTCCCTCTCTCTCTCTCTCTCTCTCTCTCTCTCTCCCTCTCTCTCTCTCTCTCTCTCTCGCCCTCTCTCATTGGCCGTACCAATAGAGTCGGACTGCACGTGTCGCTCACCCGCAGCCCACGTGCATCGTGTCGCCCATGGCGAATTCTTACCGCGAGTAAGTGCAACACATATTGCCCTGCGCAAGTTTCTGTGTTATCGTGGACGCCGCTATCACGCGTCTTGTTCTCTAAGTGCAAACGCGGACGCCGCTATTACGCGTCGCGCTTTCAGTGCAACACATATGCCTCCGAGCAAGTTTCTGTGTAACCGTGGACGCCGCTATCACGCGTCTCGCTCTTTAAGTGCAAGTGCGGATGCCGTTATCACGCGTCTCGCTCTCTGTGTGGGAAATCTCGTGTTCGAGCGTATTTCCCGTTGAAAGAAGACGTTGCTCGAGATCCGAGCTCCGTCGGCGCCGCTGTCACGCGCCTGGTTGTCTCCGTGTCATTGGACACAACTTTCTTTCCGCAGCCGCACTCTTATTGCCTCATAGGGTTGCGCTCGCTGTATTTAAGTGCCGTCAGTGTTTAATCGCAGTAAGAGACTGCCGATTAAATAGTGACTTTCGTTATCTTTCTCGCCGTGATCATGACGGATGTGAGAAACTTGTTGATCGAACAAAGTGCTACAAGAGACTCGCTCAAAAGAGTGTTGGTAAACTTCAAGAAGCTTTCAAAAGCGAACCGAAGACGCAAAGGCGTCTCTCGCAACTGGAATCACTCTGGGACTTTTGTGGCCGCCTGCATGTCAAATTGCTGCAGATTGCCACGGCGGAGGAGCAGAGGAGCTGTCTTATTTCCTAGGCGACGAATTCTTCCCACACAGCATGCAATATTGCAGTAATATAGCAGTAATGTTACAATTTTTTTGGAATATTACGCGGCAATACATCAGTAATATTGCATAAATATTGTTGTAATATTAAATGTCCGCGAGAATCCATCACTTAAATATTTCTGCGATATTTTAATAATATTACGATGATCTGTCTGTAATAATGCGATGATATTTATACAATATTACGGTAATGTTTCGACAATATTACTGATACTGTTCTGCAATATTGCCATAATAATTCTGTAATATTGTCTATAATATTATAATGATGTTTACGTAACGTCGCTCTTTTACTGCAACAGTGACATAACTCAAAAGTCACGATTTTTCAGAAAACGAGTTTAAGTGTTTTAAATCGTTATAACACATCTATTTAAAACATTCAAATTCGTTTTGTGGAAAATCGTGATTTTTTAATTATGTCACTGTTGCAGTAAATAAAAAAATTTTATTTATTTGTTATAATTTCATATAAATTTGTTATTATTACAGTTTTTATTATTATATTATTATATTTTTTTATTAAATTCTAAAAGCATACTTGACATGTATATATGTATATATTATAAGAACATTACTTTATCTATATGTGTGTATGTATCATTTATATATATGTGTGTATTTATATCTATATATATTTCACAGATCGTCTCCGTCTGTTTCCTGTTCGTCATCTTTTCTGTTATCCTTTTCTTCATCTTTCTTTTTTTCTTTCTTTATTCTATAATATAAAGTGATCATTTATATGTATATTCGTTTCGACTGATAAAAATTATTTTATGGATAATAATAAAACAAATATATATTACCTCTCTCTCAAAACTCGTTGCGGAGCATTTGCTAACCAATTGCCTATTTTTCTTTGCAACTCGTCTTCTTTGATATTTCTGTCACATTTCATGACTGTTTCTGAAAATCAAAATTCCATAGGATGTAACTTTGTTATCTAATTAATATTACTATAACATATTATATACATAAATCTCGTTGTTTTGCATTTTATAAATCATGTACGTTAAAATATTCTACTTTTCTCGGGCTTAATATTATTTTTCTTGAAAGATTTATTGTAAGGAGAAGCTCAACTATAATTACGTAAAAATTTGGTTTTCTATTGTTTATTTTATTTTTGTCGCTACAAAATAGTTCATAAAAATTAAGAAATTCTAAATTATATTGTATTTATAATATTTTTGTTATTCTTAAATGTTTCTTATTGTGTTTCAAATTGTTATTTTTAAAATAAAATGGTTCAATTGCTTTCAATTACAAAAAAACTGTTGTTTCTCTATACACACTGTAATCTAAAATTATACTTACCAATAATGCATTTTGTGATTTTGAATTTGGACAGAGCTTTTTTCTTCTGTTTTCCAAAATAACTAAATTCACAAGCAAACTTATTTGTGAATGCTTTTGATAGAATATTGGTTGTAATTTCATAAGCATTTCTTCCTCCTCTTTTGGCGAACAGTGTCATCTGCAAACATTACAACTAATAACTACTAATGTCAATATATTTAGCATATAACATATGCAAAAGCTACTTCCACAAACTGCAAAAAGTACATGCTAGAGTATATTGCAGTATCAATACTCTACAATTCACCCAACACAGAGGATTGTAGAAATATTAAAAGACTAATATATATATATATATATATATATATATATATATATATAAGTTATATATATATAACTATATTTAAAACTAATATATATATATATATATATATATATTAGTTTTAAAATTTAAGAAATATTAATTAATAAGAATCAAAAAAAACATTGTAGAAAAATTGAATTTAAAATAGAATATATGTTGCAAGTTGGCGTTAAAACAGAACATGCTTTTATAGTATTTTTTTAATACTCACTACATCTTATACTTTATTGATGAGTGTTTCGGTTTGCGTTGGTAAAACCTTGTATCAAAGGCTCGCACACCAAGGCGGTAATTTTCGGAAGAATCCCTCTTGTATTCGTTAAATTAAATCTTTATTATCCGAGTCACAGTTATACGTAAGGTGTTATAGGCGAGGCGAACAGTATTTCGATCTGTATCGATTGGTGTCTGGAAGCCTACTCACTCGCGGAAAGAGAGCGAATGCGCGGAGCGCTCATTTAGGGGAATCGCGCCGGCGATCCGCGTCGCGCGACCGCCGCGTATCGTTCTGTGTTGACAAAATAATGAGTGAGATTTCGAACGAGAATATCAACAGCGAATTTGACGAGATATACTTTAAAATTATACTTATTCCTGAACATACCGCCCGCCTCGAATGTATACATTCGAAAGGAGTTAGAAATGGTTTTGACAACGATAGAATACATAATGAAATAAACGCTGTACAATGAATATCGGTATCCGGTTGAGATTTCACTAACAAAGAACGTTATGGTATCGCTTATAAAGACGAGATTCCGCCCGCCATGACGGAATCTTTTAATTCTTCGGTATTAATCGCGACAGGTAAGAAGCATAGTTTCACGATCGGACGTTTATATTCGGAACGAGAAGTTTTGACCGTGACAACTCGCGTCAGGCCATCATCTCCCGGATAACAAGCGATAATTCGTCCAAGTTCCCATTGGCTTGGCGGGGCTAAGGGATTGCGCACTAGGACTATTTGGCCGACTTTAGCCAGTCGCTGTATAACGCGCCATTTTGGGCGTTGTTGAAGGGAGTGCAAGTAATCGCTTGACCATGACCGCCAAAACTCTTCCGTCAGACGTTGAATCATTTGCCAACGCGACAATCGATTCTCGTTTAAATCGAGCACGCTTGGTTCGGCGGGAGCGATAAGAGGGGTACCGATCAAGAAATGACCAGGCGTTAACGCGTGATAATCATCAGGATTATCGGAAACGGGAGCTATCGGACGGGAATTTAGGCAAGCTTCAATGCGGCAAAGAAGTGTGGTCATTTCTTCAAAGGTTAATGTGTGGAGGCCTATGCAACGCTTTATGTGGTGTTTCACGCTCCGAACACCGGCCTCCCACAGTCCGCCGAAATGGGGTGCGGCTGGGGGTAGGAACTGCCACGCGGTTCCATCGGTAGCGAGCCGATTTCGAAAACTTGGATCGCGAATTGCTTTTGCGTGAGCTTCGGACAATTCTCGGTTAGCGCCATGAAATGTTGTTCCATTGTCTGAGTACATGGACTGCGGTAGTCCTCGGCGGGAGACAAATCGCTGGTACGCCGCAATAAAGGTCGGCGAACTATAATCGGAAACAAGTTCTAAGTGTATAGCCTTGGTCGTCAGGCATACGAACAACGTAATATAAGCCTTTTGCGATTTGTGTCCTCGGCCGGGCGCGGTTCGGACAGCGATTGGTCCAGCGTAATCAACGCCGGTATGTATAAATGCGCGAGCGGCACGGTTAACTCTCGCGTCCGGTAGATCGCCCATGAGTTCGACAGGTTTTTTAGCGCGCTCACGAGTGCATTGTACGCACTGATACAGAACGGCACGGACGGTAGCGCGAGATCGGATAATCCAAAATTCATTACGTAATGAAGCGAGCGTTAATTGAGGACCAGCATGTAACGTTCTTAGATGATGATGCTGAATAATAAGAATTAACAATGGGTGTGCTCGTAATACGAGCGGATTTTTTGTCGCTTCTGGAAGGCATGCATGACGGAGCCGTCCTCTGATACGAAGAAGTCTGTCAGCGTCAAAATAAGGATTGAGTGCAGATAAGGAACTGGTTTTTGGTAACGGAAGTTGCCGTTGTAAAGTCGAGATTTCAATAGGAAACATCTCTGACTGCATAACCTGGAGCCAGTAATGTTTGGCTTTCTGAATCTCTTCGGGAAGCAGACTCGCTGGTGTAGGCGAGGCGCTTTTAGAGGATCGGAGTCGATTAAGAAAACGGTAAAGGTAAGCGGTAATTCGGAGCAATCGAGGCCACGAGGAATAACGTGATGCGAGATTCCAACGAGGGGTCGAATGTAAGGAGTGAATAGGTGGTTGAGAACGCTGTTCAAGGGTGGTATCAGATGGTATCGAGAGATCGAAAGTCGGCCAAGACTCTGGAGATTGACAAAGCCATGAAGGGCCTGCCCACCATAAATTATAATTTGCGAGAGCATCGGGAGCTAGACCGCGAGAAGCGCAATCGGCAGGATTGTCCTGAGTTGGGACATGACGCCAATAAATTCCAGGAAGCAAGGACTGAACGATCGAAACGCGATTGGCAACGAAAGTTTTCCATCGAGACGGAGACTGCCTCAGCCAAGCGAGTGTGATCGTTGAGTCGGTCCAACAGTGACATTCGATGCTCGGAAGTTGAAGAGCAGAACGCGCATAATTAACTAACCGAGCGAGAAGAAGCGCAGCTGACAATTCCAATCGGGGAACGCTGATCGTTTTAAGAGGTGCCACTTTCGATTTTGCGATGAGAAGAGAGATGGTAATTGAGCCATCGACATTAACAACGCGAAGGTAAACAACTGCTGCAAAGGCCATAGTTGAGGCATCGGAAAAGCCATGAAGTGCGCTGTGCAGAGTATGGGATCCATGCGTCGTCCAGCGCGGAATACTGAGAGCCTCGAGACACGGTAATTGGTGGTGATAATTTGCCCAGTAGTCGAAATGTTCACATGGAATTTCATCGTCCCACTGACATTGGAGCGACCACAATCGTTGCATGAATATTTTCGCACCGATGATGACGGGAGTAGCCCATCCCATCGGATCGAAAAACTTAGCGATAGTCGAGAGAACAGTTCTTTTGGTTTTTCCCGGCAAAGACGGGAGAGATACGCGAAGTTGAAACGCATCGAGCTTCGGATTCCAAATGACTCCTAATACTTTAAGGTGCTCATCGTCTTGAAGGACTTTGTGAGTGGCTAATCCATGATCGGCAGGATCGAGGTCTGACAAGAGATCTGTGGAATTACTTGCCCATTTTCGCAGACGAAAGCCTCCTTTAGCGAGAAGCGCGATTAATTGGTCGCGCGTTTGCCGTGCAAGGATGCGATCATCGGCTCCGAACGCGCAATCATCGACGTATGTCTGATGACGGAGAACCGGGACGGCTAATGGAAATTGGGCACCGTTATCTTCAGCGAGTTGGTCGAGCACTCGAAGAGCGAGATATGGAGCGGCGGCAGTGCCGTACGTCACAGTGAGAAGACGGTAGTCGCGAACAGGTTCACTGGGAGAAGAGCGCCATAGAATGCGCTGATAATCAGTATCGCGGAAGTCAACTAATATTTGCCGATACATTTTAGCGATATCGGCGGTAAATACGTAACGATGTTGGCGCCACTGCATTATGACAGCGGCCAAATCCCTTTGAAGTTTAGGTCCGATAAACATGTTATCGTTTAGCGAGGTTCCGTTAGTGGTACGGCAGGAGGCGTTAAAAACAACCCGCAGCCGAGTGGTTGCACTGCTGTCACGTAAGACAGCGTGGTGCGGTATATAATAACTTTGATCCGTATGAACAATTTCTGTCGGTGGACTTTTAATCATATGACCGAGGTTTTCGTACTCCGCGAGAAAGTCGTGATATTCGGAAGCGATAGATGGGTTGCGTCTGAAACGTTGCTCTAGGCGGTAGAGGTTCGATTCGGCAATGAAACGAGATTCTCCTAACGAGATTGGTGGTCCGGTTTTAAACGGTAATCTAACAATGTAGCGTCCTTGAGGAGTGCGGGAATGGGTAGCGAGGAAGTGCTCTTCACACTTTCGCTCGTCAGGGCTGTGGCGTTGGGGCTGAGGGACTTCTTCAGTCTCCCAGAAACGACGAAGGTCGAGATCTAACGCTTCAAGGACAACTCCGTGATGCGCGATCTCAGAAATCGAACAATTGGTCGAAGACGATGCGATTGGACCTGAAATAATCCAACCGAGAGTGGTATTTTGCGCGGTAGGCTCCATTTCGGAACCTTTTCGAACACCATCGAGAACAAGCATGCCGAATAAGTCCGCTCCGATTATCATATCAATCGGGTCGGTACTCATGGGGTCACTATCAGCTAATTGGAGTCCGTCGACATGGTTCCACGTGCACATAGTGCTTATTCGATTCGGCAGATATTTTGTCAACGATCGAAGAATGAGCGCGGTCGTTGAATAAGCGGGTTCGTCGTCATTCGCCGGCGTAATGGTAATGTGGGCAGCATGCCGGACAACGGATTGCATCTCGCTGATGCCGGTGACGAAAATCGAACGATTTAATTTTGGGAGTCGTAAACGTTGCGCGAGCGATTCGGTAATAAACGTAGAAACGGAGCCTTGATCCAAAAGTGCGCGTACAGTCGTAAAACGTCCAACAGGCGAGTAGACTTTCACACGGGCAGTCGCGAGCAGAATATTAGAATTCGGCGCGACGGTTTTCGATAGTAAATGCGACGTGACTTCGTTTACAATTTTGCTTATCGCCGGTGGTGACTCAGTTTTATCCGGCTGAGTCGAGTTATCGAAATGTAACAACGTGTGATGACGTTTATTACACTGGCGGCATACGCGAGAATTTGAACAATCTTTGACAGAATGCTTACTACTAAAGCAGTTTAAACATCGTTTTTGCTGTTTAATAAAATCGAAACGTTGGGAGGGTGTTTGTTTTAAAAATGTAGAACATTGGTATAATAAGTGATTGGCTTTGCACCACGGACATGCGAACGAAACGGTAGACGCGGTATGCGCCGCGAGAGTTTTTCCTTTAGAGGTAGCGGATGGCTTTTCTTTTGGAGGTGGTGCAATCGCCTCGAGCGCGCGAATTCGAGACTCGAGAAATTGATCGAGTTCATTATAACGCGGATATTCTACAGTATCACCGAGCTTGAGTTCCCAAGCCTTACGCGAGTATTTGTCAAGTTTTTGTGCAACGAGCAAAACAAGCAAATCATCCCAATGTTCGACAGGACGGTTGAGATTCCTAAGCGCTTGTATCGCTTTGTTGGTTTGGTCGCGAAGCTGACGAAGGTCATGAGCGGTTTCTGTTGTGAGCAACGGCAAATTCAACAGCGATTGTAAATGTGTGGTAACGAGACGACGTGTGTTGTCGTAACGAGAGACCAGAATTTTCCACGCGATATCGAAATTATGATTGGTTACCGCGAGGTGGTCAAGCGCGTCACTTGCATCCCCTTTTACACATGAGCATAAATAATGTAAGCGATCGACATTTGACAAACTATGATCGTTGTGAATCATCGATTGGAATTTATCGCGAAAACTTTCCCATTTGTCGATGCTCCCGTCGAAGGTTGGTAGGTTGATCCTCGGAAGATGCGACGCGGTTCGGAGTACATCACGAAAGCCACTTACGTTTTGTGATGAAGTAGCGGGAGGGGTGCGGGATTCGTAGCTCTCTAATACCTCCGCCATGTAGTCGGCAGCCTCGTGGTAGCAGTCCTCACATTCCAGAAGCGAATTCTTCGTAAAGTAGGCATGCGATGCTCTGTCTTCATCGTCCGCAAGAAGCACGATTCGACTGTCGAGCTCCTGGCAAGTGGTAAAGGCTTCCTTCAAGGTGACGAGACGTTGACGCGTTACCGCAGGTGTCATTTTGGCTTGCCCCAGCTTCTTGTAATTGGCGAGCGCCCGGGATACGAAACCCATCTTCTGGGTTTGTAGAGACAAAAGCTGCTCGAAAGATGTCGAGGTGTCCATATCGACGATCGTGATTCGGAATTTGAGTGTTCGGAAGGCCAGTAATTCTCCTTGGCGACGATCCGGCTCGAAGGACCAGAATGTTTCGGTTTGCGTTGGTAAAACCTTGTATCAAAGGCTCGCACACCAAGGCGGTAATTTTCGGAAGAATCCCTCTTGTATTCGTTAAATTAAATCTTTATTATCCGAGTCACAGTTATACGTAAGGTGTTATAGGCGAGGCGAACAGTATTTCGATCTGTATCGATTGGTGTCTGGAAGCCTACTCACTCGCGGAAAGAGAGCGAATGCGCGGAGCGCTCATTTAGGGGAATCGCGCCGGCGATCCGCGTCGCGCGACCGCCGCGTATCGTTCTGTGTTGACAAAATAATGAGTGAGATTTCGAACGAGAATATCAACAGCGAATTTGACGAGATATACTTTAAAATTATACTTATTCCTGAACAATGAGGTATGCGAACATTGTTGCATTTCCATTAACATATAAAACATTCAATACGTCAGTTTTTATATTTATACTTTATAAAAATATTTAAAATATGCAATTACAATAATAAAATGTAACAAAATATTTATAATAAATCAATAATTGAAATACAATGTTACTTTTATTTATTGTAATAACAGTTCGTGTATTATTTTTTAAAATAAAAATTATTAATATTAAAATAATTTACGTCAATCAAAAATCAAATATTAATATAACACAAATACAAATGTACCACATCATTCTTAAATGCACTGTTTTCCAATTTCTCTTCAATTGCTTGCAACTCATCGCTGTCATTAAGCGGAAAAAGATCATTTAAGTTTGTTTCATTAACCATAGATTCTTCAAGAGACTGTACTGTAGGATCATATTTCTTTGCTGAGAAATTAATCATTATTTTTCGTATCTCCTTCATTTCCTGTAATATAGCATTACTTTTCTTGATATTTTCTTCTTCTAAAGCTGTAATAGAAATGATTAGATTACAATAATTAAAATTATATAAGTATATTATATAATTATAAATGACAACATATGTGTAATAATAGCAAATAATTTTATTACCGGTTATATAAATGAGTTTTTTAGTCATTTCGCAATTTTGTGTATTATTTTCTTGACTAGTACTAGCAACATCTACAGTTTTCTTAAGTGTATGTACAATATTGCCAACATTTTGTCTTAGCGTGGACTTATTATTTTTATCATCTGTAGAAGAATTTTGTATGTGCGTTAATTGTTCTATTATTAGCAATAACAGGTTAAAGTTCAGATAAAAAAATTGTTTAAATGTAATTTTTAAAAATCCAGCATAAATAATTTTTTATAAACCCTGTTTAACTTTTGATCTATAGCGCCTCTTATAGAAACTCAATTTAACTTTGAAAAAATACTGAATCAAAGATTTCCTCTATCTCATATACATGATAATTACTCTAAAAAAGAACAACAGATTTACCATCACTAGCAATTATCATTTCATTGTCAAGAACATTTTTTCTAGAATTCAATGACATTAAAGTTGTGGGCATTTTTGAAAACTTCGGCCTTGAAGACTTATTTTTGTTTATTTTTTTGGTCTGTGAATCTCCATCATCGTCTTCATCCGTAGAATCGACTACTTTTCTTTTTCTCTCGTGCCTACTTTTTTTCAGATGTTCATCATTGTCGCAGTCAGATACTATTTGGGCTAATCGAGCTTTCTCTTTCGCAGTTTGTAAATCATCTTCAATATTAAAAATATATATTAAGATATAGCAACGTAGTTGTATTTGTTTTGTGCAATATTTGTAAAGAAAGACGAAATGCTTTACTTACGAACTGATTTTCCAAACACTTTAACAATAGGTAACGTGTTCCAATCTTTGTCAACTTTATCAATATCAATAATGGCTCTTTCAATGTCAGCATTTGAATAAGGAGGCCATTTGCATATAAGTTTTTCAGTATTAATCCATGAACTTGGTACTGGTAAAATACCATCCTCAAACTCGACAACGGTATACATTTTTGAGTATATCTTTTTGATCATTTTATGTCCTGCAATTTAGAAAAAAATTTTTATATTGCAGAAAGTACATTTCGTACACATAGTTTGCACATACGATCTGAAACGAATGTAATGTGGAATAATTATTTTGTAAAAGTGAATTAAAATATATAATACGTATAAAAGTGTAAATGTAAAAGTATAAATGAAATATAATTGTATCATTTTGCGAGTTAGGTAGGAAGCGCTACAAACCTTGGAAAATATCTTTTTATTTTATTTTATTATATTTTTATTTTATAATTTTTTAAAAATTATTTTTTTAAATATTGGTATGAAGAATCGGAAAAACTACAAATTTATTAACATCATATGGCATTTTCATAACTTTACTATTTACATTGGAACATAGCCATGATCCAATTTCATGATTTCTCTCAACTATTACAACTCCAATATCTGATGAATCAGTCGGAACTGAATATAGAATGCCACAAGGAAGTAATTGTCTCCCAATGATATATGATGTATTTTGATGTTTAGTAAAATTAACTGACTCAATAATTGTTCCATCTTTCAGTAAGCAGCATCCATTTTCGTTGTCATCACAATTAATGCAAAAATTATTGGTACGCATGATCTTATATTGTTTTACATTCAAGATGTTACAATGTTCATTTAAAGGACCATTATGATGATGTTTTTCGAGTGAATATGTACAAGTCATCTTTATATTTCTCAAAGGCAAATCATATTCTTCAATCCGCCGTGCTATTTGTTGCAAAGGCTTTTCTCCTTTTCTAACATATTTCATCAATATACCAATATACCAATGTAATTTTCAAAACGAAAGGCGCTAAAATTATCTAGCGGTCCATGTTGCCTAACATCTGCTGCAAGATGTAATAAATTATGCACATTGTGACTAATATATTGCACTCCATATAAGGTCTCAAATTGTTCGACAAAATTCTGCAGCAGATTTTCTGCGTACGTGACATTTAAAGGATCAGAAGAAAAAATTGAACTTGCTAAAATTATGATTGCAATATGTAAAATTAAAAAGTGCTCATATAACTCTTTCCTTAATATGTTTTTCAAAACTACTGGTCCTAAATATAAAAGAAAAAGGCGTAATTCTGTTGCTTTCCACAATTTGATATACTTTAGCGTTCTTGGTTTTCTATTGAAATCAGATGGTATAATTTTCCTTAATTCGATTAATTTATTAGATATCTTGTTAACATCATTCGTGGAGAGTCTTACAGTAAGTGGTCCATTCAGCCACAAAAGTAATAATTTTCTCATTACGCCTAAGCATACCAAATGCATATAATCGATTGGAATATTTTTAACAAAATCAAAATGTGGAATTTGTGTAAGAATAGTTTCACCCAATTGGTAATCAAAATTATAAGCATAATTTCGGAACAGTTCAGTCGTTCTTAAAGTTTTATTTGCACCATCTCGAAAAGTTACTCTATTGTCAATATATTCGCCTTCGATAATGCATTTTGTGCAGCTATTAAATCCGGTGTGATTTTTTACTTGCAACACATATGCTTTAGCAGGAGCATCACATATTAGAGCTTTCACTCTAACATTGTAATAATTATTATCAAAAATAATACCATTATTAATTAAGTCAGTTGCTTCATGTACAAACTTATAGAGAAATTCATTAGAATCGCTAGGTTTTCCTTCTCCGTAAAATATACCGACTACAGCAACGTTTTTCGAAACAGTATCAGAGCACAAAATTGGGCATAAACTTTTTTCTGTACATTTTCCCAATACTGCCCCGTCAATGTTTATTAAAAGATTGATATTTCTATTTTCTGAATAGTCTGTTTGCATACAGTTTGTTAACAAACGTGTAACTACTTTTTCTAATCCGTAATGCCAATATTGACCTTTGTCAATAACAATCACTTCTGTATATGTAGGAGTTTTAAAAAGAGTCCTACAATCTTTCGGGAAAGCCGCATTTGTATGTTTCCGTAAAACTTGCAAAAGTGAATTGACAGAATTTGCTGGAGGTTTATATTGTTTTATCCATGTGATAATATCTGTCACGAATGTATTGCTGTGTAATTCTTCAATATTGTTACATTCAGATTGTTCATCTTCGTTTAAGAATTCATCATCGTTTGATGAAATACACGGATATTCATCATTACATATGCCATTTAGATCTTCTACTGTTGGAATAAGTAATTGCGTGGAATTACAAACGGAAGTAAACTCTTCACGGGAATAAATTATGTCTGAAATCTGTTCAACATCTACTTGTTCTTCGTTACGATTGCAAAGTTTATTACAAAATTTATTTTTCGAAACCGCTGACGATTCATCAACAATTCTTTGTAAATCGGAAATAGTTTTTTTTTTAACTAGGCAACGGATATGTCTGTCCGAATATAGACGATTTTTTTTATCACGATCCATAATCTGAAAATTGGATTGTATTGTTTTGTTGAATGACCGATTTTACATTTCACTGATATATACTGTAACAATTTATTCCAATTTATAATAAAAGTAAATGTAAGGCGTAATTGTAAATGAAAAACATGCACACTGTAATAAGTACATTCTCGAAACAAAATAAGATGAAGAAATACAAACATAACCTATATTCGAAGGCAATACTTTCACGCTTTTCGTACAATTATATAATAAAAAATAATACATGTTATACATACCTTACAATTAATATCGATGCACGTACGTAGAAAATGCAACTATTTTTTCAAAACACAGTTATAAGAGGTAGAGAAATGTGTGTCTCAACCACGGTCTCAACGTCTTGAGAGTCGTCGTTTTCAGTTGTCGAAAACCGCTAGCGCCACAAAGGAAATAGAGAGAAAGAGAAAGACAGTGCGATACATCACATAATAATATTTGAAATATTTCCGTAATATTTCAAAGTTATATATCACACTGCAAAAAAATTCTAATATTATAGAAATAATACATAGCAATATATCGCGTTGTAATATTTCAGTAATATTACTTGGTGATATATCGCAGTGTAATATCTCAATAATATATATATATATATATATATATATATATATATTTTTGTAATATTTTATTGTACTTTGTGATATTACTGAAATATTGTAATATCACTGCAGTATTACTGCAATATTGCATGCTGTGTGGGTTGGCCGCTAAGAAAATCTACCAGGACACTGCCGACACGCTGCAGGAAACGATAAGTCGTTATACTCACACTCAAATTGTCTCGCGTAATCGCAGTACTGATTTCTCAATTCATGATTCGAATAACAATTGCTTTCAATTACCTCGTATAGCACTTTCTAAATTTGGCGGTAAGCTTACTGATTGGGAGAGCTTTCCAAATACTTTTGAATCTCTCGTGGCTAATAATGAGGCGCTTTCCAATACGCAAAAGTTTCATTACTTAAAGACTAGCGTCATCGGCGACGCTGCCCTGATTATTAATAATTTGCTCATTTTTGACGCCAATTATGATTTTGCGTGACAATTGTTAGTCGATGAATATGACGACGAGCAAACTTTGGTTCACTCTCATTTGTACGCATTTATGAGTCTGCTTTAAATGAGAACCGAAAACGTAAACGAATTGAAGAAGTTGCGCGACACAGTGTCTGCATCGATAGCCGCATTGAATAATCTTGGTCGTCCGGTAGATCAGTGGGACGACATGCTAGTTTATTTAATTTCTCAAAAGTTCAGCCCGCAGACTCGAAGCGAGTAGAATTTGAAACGTCCTATGAACCGTTGTTCATAAAACGTTTCAAATTCCATTTGCTTCCTTCTTATAAGGACATTAATGCATTTTTAACTCTTCGCATTTGCGGATTGTCGGACTTCAACGAAACTTCGAAGGATACCGGTCGTTCCAAAAGTAATAAGTCGCGCTCCTCGGTAAACAATGTCTCGGTAGTGAAATGCATATGCTGCTCGGGCAATCATGATGTATCGAAATACGAAGATTTTTTGCGAAAATCAGTCGTACAACAAAACGCTCTTGTACGTCAAAATAAGTTGTGTTTCAATTGTTTGAGATCGGGTCACTTTACTCACAAATGTCTAAGCAAATATCGATGCTCACACTGTCGTCGCACGCATCATGCACTGTTGCATTCTGCTAACAATGATGCGTCGGATGCGCTCGAAAATTCTGCAGGGGCTTTTTACCCTTGTCGGACATAGTACACATCTCGACTACGACAGAGAAACAAAATTAGGCGAAATAATGAAAGAAAAAAATAGAGAAAAGCGGATAAAGATTTACATATATGGATTAATTATTCAATTTTTGTTAGTTATTTCTATAATATTACGGGTTAAATATTAGAAGTAATTAGACACATTTGTTAGTAACTACTTGAGTATGAGGAGTTAGTAGGATATTAGTTGTTTTAGTTTGTTAAAGGTTAGTAAGAGTATCTTGGAGTGGGAATATAGGATAGGGGTCTAGTGCTCTCTCCTGCTTGCTTTCCAAGTATAATCATGTAGAAGTGCATTTCTGCATTCTATCATATTTCTCGTGAATCTGAGGTCATAGTTCCTCCTTTCCTCAGACAAATCCGGTGTGATTTCAGACAAAGTGTGATTTCATTGCTCCCGCACGCGAGAACTCGATCTGCTCACAAAAGAACACACTGGGGCACGCGGGTGCGTTCGCTTCGCCGCCGGAACGGACAAAACATGTCCGACGGGTACTGAGCTCCCCCACCACGACAAGGTGCACTCTTGGGGGGGGAGTAGATAGGGACATTTATTGTGAGAGTGTTGAACCGCGAAAGGAACAAAACCCCTGCTGCCTGAGCGTGGAAACGCTAAACGCCACAATACTATCCAGCAAAACCCCAAAAGCCGAGCAATAGAAAAATCCAGCAGCGCCTGCGGGTTCGCACGCAGGATGAGCAGTTCAGCCGTGACCGGTGCAACCACCCCTTTGCACACCCGGGGAAGCGAACAAGACACGCTACCCACCTGACTTTGATGGACGCGCCCAGCCGCCGCCCCCTGCACTCTAGCCACGCCCACGGGGACCACGGGGAGGTCTGCTCATTCGTGTCCCATATCTGGACACGCGCTCTGACCCTGTTGGGAAGGATTATAAGAATGAGGATTATGGGATCGGAAGAAATGGTTGAGTGGGAAGGATATGACAAATACGTCATTGGATATTAAGGTTGGAAAACCTATCTAACAGAAAACTAATTCCTAACCATCCGGTAACGCAGTTGACCCGAGATGTTTACGAGGCTGCGCTCCCACGCCCGAAAGCTCCGACGCACCTCGAGTTAATGGCGCAGAATCTAACTACAATTCGCGCGCTGCGCTTATCACTATTTCCACCTATCTATTGTTCGGATTGCTTGATCCACAACGATTCTCTGCAGAAATCGCTGAACAGCGAAAAGGCCTCTGGAGTCTCCACCAAGAAAGGTAATACCTCCGGCCATTTCCAACTGTCAGCTCCTACCATATCACGCAGAGCGACTCTCTGCGCCTCGAATCTTTCGCACTCCAAAAGGAAGTGCGGTACAGTGTCTTCACCGCCGCCGCAGTCACAGGCGCCGCTGTCGGCAAGTCCGAGCGACGCTAGGCGTGCCCGGAAATCGCCATGACCCGTAAGCACCTGCGCGATCCAACGGTCAGGCTGAATCCACCGCGCGCCCACGCTCTCAGAAATATCTTTGAAAAATGAATAAGTGGTACGGTCTTTTGTCGAAAAGGTCCACCTGGCCTGCCACATCCTTCTACCCTCTGCCTTGATGCGTTTTATTGTATCTTTATCTGTTGCTAAGACTATTGTTTCTTCTATCTTGGTGTCCCTAACTATTCTAATCTCATACCTTGCCCTGCCATTCTGGAGGATTTCGACAGGGGTCGCACCGGCAACAACGCACAATGATTCCCGCGACGATGTTCTGTACGCGCCTACCACCGGAATAAGCGCTTTGCGCTGTATACTTTGCAATTTCCTGATATCGCGCTCCGTACAGAGGTCTGCCCATCCCGCTGTGGCATACGACACAGTCGGGGCGAACACTCCCCTCTAAATAGTTGAGAGCGCCTTATACTTCAGACCCCATGTTGATCTAGCTAGCTTTTTTTTTTTTTGGTTTGAGGGCCAGAAGGGCCCTCCCGGGGCGAAGAAATCAAGAAGTGTCTTCGACAAGACACCTCCCGTTGTGCAAGGACTGAGAATTGCAAGCCCTCAGCCTGACAGAAGGTAATGTCGGATTCACAGCCTGACCCGAGTCAGGAACAGACTGTGCCAACCGACTAAAACCTCGCCCCTGGCAAATCCACCGTACGCCGCTATGTCAAACAAGGGCCAGGGATTACGTACTTGCGCATTACTTTTAACCCTAGCCTAGGCTGGTCCTGGACAGGATCTGGCTCCCAGACGGACAGGTATTGGCCCCGTCTTCCTTCTCCCCGCTACCTCTTTTACGGACCGGATGAGGGTCCTGGTTGAAGTAACTCTGGCCGGTTAGGGTAAGGACCACGCGCCTTCAAGTCCGCCTGAGAGAAACTGGTCGAGTCTTTCCTCGGCCTCTTTGCCTCCCCCGTACCCGCCGTTTCCGTCCCTATTTCTGGAGAAGAGAGAAGGAAAGGGAACAATTGAGGGGACTGCTCACCCATACCGCCACCAAATGTGGCGCCACAACGCACTACCCCCGAAGAGGGAATGGTGGGACAGTCCGTGCTCCCCGTCCTGTGGCCCGATGGTCGATCTCTAAAAGCACACACCGGGCAGTGTGGCTTTTTCCTGCAGTAGCCCGCGGAATGTTCCTCTTCACCGCACCGATAACAACAGCGGGCTCGATCCATTGGATGGACACCGCTGCTGTACATGTCCTCGACCCAAGCACCTAAAGCATTGGGCGGGCCTACTCTGAAGTAGCTCCACACAGACCGAAGCCCACCCAATAACCACAGAGCCCGCCTCAGCCAGTTTGAGCGCTGCATCCGCGGAGCATTGGGCCCAGGCCAGGTTGTGGCCCTTGCGTCCCGTAGTCTGGACCCTCCCCATCCTCACTTCGTCCGCAAGACAACCACCCTCCTTGGCGATTGCAGTGACGACTTCTTCTCGGGTAATCGAGTCCTCCAGACCAACGAGTTGGATATCCATCCTTTTCGAGGGTCTAGAGATTTTAACCTCACCCGGTAGGTCCTTCGTTGTCCCTCTCATCCTGAAGGCCAGGGCGTCTGCCTTCATCCTGGACTGCTCACCAGGTATCTCCAAAAGAATTCCTCCATTCCTCGCCTTTCTCACCTTAAGGGACTTGATGTTGAATTCTTTAAGACCTATCCTTGACCTTGCTGTTTTAAGATCATCCGCGTAGCTGCCCGTAACAGTAGAGACCGCTATTGCAGCAGTCCGCGGGAGCCTTCTCCTCACCTTGGCGTAGAACAGACCCTTCTTAGGCTGTATCTCCTGCGTTGTCCTCTCCTTGGTAGAGGGGGGAAGTGTTAAAGGAGGCCTACGTGGCCCCTCTCCCTTTTTTCTTTTACCTCCTTTCCCGATCACAGACCACGAATGATCTGTGGATGGCTTGCCCTTCTTTGAGAAAAGGACGGGCTCCTCACACAAAAGATCACCCTCCGAAACGACCTCCACCTCACTGGGTGGGAGGAGCATTCGGGAGGGGGCCGTGATGGTTTTCCCCTTCTTTTTCTTCCTCTTCTTTCCTTCTTCACGCATCGGAGCAGGAGCGGCTCGTCCGCCCAGCTCAAGACGCGTAATACGGTCCTTCATTTTCTTCATAGTCTCCGTCATGGAGATCAACGATCTGTTGACCTCCGTGAGGATCCGCAATCCCGCCCCACCAACATCCGGAGCATGACGAAGGGCTTCCACCTCCGACTCCAGATCCATAGTGGGGTCAATCGGAATAGCAGATGTGGCCCCTGTGCCACACCCATGCGATCGCCCCATCGGGTCCCTGTCAATGATAGGTGACCTAGAGTCCCTAATAAGGGGACCTTCCGGATTAGGAAGGTTGGCCTTGAGGAAGCGAATCGCGCTTTCCGCTTTGGCCAGTTTCTTAATAAGGGACTCGTTCTGAGCCCTGTAGGCCATGTTATCCCCCTCAAGGGTGTTAACACGCGCACGCCAGTAACCTGGATCCCCAACCTTGTTGGCCCTATTAGCCAATGACATAAGGACATATCTGAGAAGGTACACGTTTACCTTGATCAAACCGCTCAGAAAACCCTTAATATTGAAGGATTTAACGCGTGCATCTTCAATTTCATCCAAGCATTTGTCAGCATGGAGCACCATTTCGTTGGAAGAACCACGCTCCATTTGCTTGAGGCGGTGTTCCACCGCTCCTCTCTGTCCTCCTGTGAGAGGTGGAGGACGCACCATTAAACTGGAGGTCCCCGCCGTCTCCTCATCCTTTTCACCTGGAAGAGTGGGCTTACCCTTCTTCCGGGACTTCTCCTTCCCCTTATCCTCGGAGTCCGCTGAGGTGGACAAGGCCTTAAATGGACCTGAACCATCTTTACGTGGACGTCCCTGAGTCCTATGTAGCATAGGGAGCCGAAAAGGCCCCTCAGGCTGTTCCACTCCTCCGCTGGTTCGGGAGATAGGCCTGGAAGGGCCTGCCTTTTCACCAGAGTGCTCAATCTCCACTTCCATACCCCAGAGTGGATCTCCAATCCTGCTGGACGGGCGTGGAGTGGCGTCCTCCTCAGGGAAGTCGACCGTCTCCATTCCCTCCAAAGCGGATTCTGCTTTCCTCTCCTTCTTCTTCCCTTTTTCAGGAACTGGCATCCTCATCACACGGACGGTGCAGGGAGCCAGCCTTTCGAGGGACGTCACTCTGGGCCTAGAACCCAAGTCCGACGAGTCCGTGTCCTCGAGTATTGCCCTAATAGAGGGCACCTTGCTACGTCGACTCCCCTCTGAATCAGGGGAGCCGACACCACCCCTAAGACGAATAGGGGTGTGGTCCGCCTTAAGCGGAGAGTTCCGCCCCATTTGCCCGTATACATACGGTCTTCCCACAATCTGTAGGGATTCCATTGCCCTAATAACACTTCCTTTCTTTTTCAGGTCCCCGCCAAGCAGATCGACGCTCGCCGCCAGGACAACGCACACATTAGGTAAGTATCCTTAACCTTCTTTTCAGGAGCCAAGCTTTGAATCATACTTTCGTACATCTTTCAGATCCCTATGATGGTATCAGCCATATCCCTCCTCGTAGTGTAGAGTGTGCTCTCTCCATCCCACAGTTTTTCCGACCTTAAAAGGTACCAGGCCTTTTTAGAGTCACACAAACAATCACTCTTATCACACTTCAACCCATCTGTGATGAAACAGTAGGCCTTGCACAAGTCCAACACAATATTCCGGCGCCTTCCCGGATACTTTGTGTCAAACCATAAGCCTGTCTATACAGCGCGTACACTGAACCGATCACTCTGTTGGCTACCGGGCTCGGTGAACACCCAGCAGCCAGCCCGACGCAGGATGACGACGCAGCAGAGGCCGGGACAAGACCTCCACTACGCCGGTCCCTGGGGGTCCGAATCCCCTGAGACGGTAAACATTGTCCTTGATTATTTGCCATGTCCATAAAATAATGCTTGGTTTGTTGACAGTGTGTCCTTCACCGGATTTATTTTCAGAGTTTTTCCTCTCTTAGGTCGACTGCCTACCAAAGCTTACGAGCTCGACTTACCCGGGTCTTTTTACAGAGGTTTTTCCTCCCTCGCAGCCCGTGATAACGCCACCACGCTATCACCGGCCCCCGACCCCGCAAACTGGGGTTACGGTATGAGATGCTACACTCCCCCTTGTGCAATGGGGAACACAACCGTTATGCCGGAGCACCGGCGTGCTATCGAGGCTGGTCAGGCCCCAGATTTTTTCTCGAGGTTTACTCCTCTATCCTGGGGGTGTGTTTTCCAAAAACACACCTATCGAATCCAGACACCCGGGCGATTGAAGTCAGGGCCGCCAACCCCTACCGGCTAATCGGGACGCATCCCTTCAGGGGTAGCCGGACCCCCGTTCCCTCCTAAGAAGAAACTGCACGCTCTTAGCACCGCAGAAAGACCTTATTCATGCCATCCCACGGTGAGCCCCCTCACCACGACAAGGTGGCGCACAACGAGGAGGGATCTAGCTAGCTAACCCAATTTCGCGAATAGTAACTCTACTTTATTTTTCAAATGTTCACAATGAGACTCAACTCCCATACCTTTATCAAAATGAACACCGAGATATCTAACGGATTTCTTAAATTTTATACTTTTGTCTCCTATCTTTATCATTGGGGGTCTTCCTGTTAAGTCTACCTTTTTTGTGTTCGTTTTCCGCTTCCTATCCAGGCGGTCTCCTCCCCTTCTACCAATTTCTGTTCTACTTATATCTTTGCTTTTCAAAACTATTGCTTCTGTCTTTTTTTTGGAAATTTCTAACTTCGCGGACTTGCACCAATTTACAATTTTATCAACGATTCTTTGACTTTTCAGTTTTAACTCTCTCCGCGAATTTCCTCTTATGACCGTTATCAAATCGTCCGCGTAAACTGCAAATTGTCCAGGAACTATTTCTACTAATTCTTTAAGTAGGCCGTCGAACATAACGTTCCAGCAGGTGGGACCGAGAACGGAGCCCTACGGGCACCCTCTCGTTGCCTGCTTGGATACTTTCCCGTGCCTTAATTCTATCTGCACCCTTCGATCGCTGAAGTAGCTCCGGAGCACTCCGAAAACGTTCTTGGGGCAGTTCCTATCTTTGAAGCTATTGTAAGATAACTTCCAGAATCGAACGCGGGAGAGCGCCACCTTCTGGCAGCTCAGAAAACGCTTGGCGCCTCAAGCGCAATCGATTATCGAACAGGAACAATCGACCGGATTTAGCTGGTCCTTTGCAGAAATCCGCCCCTTAATTGAACATACTCGAAGAATCGAGAACCTGCGTACGAACGGAATAGTTTCCGCGCGAGACCATGCAAGGTACTCGTTAAGTAGTCGTCGAAGAAGCCAGTCGAGTCGGGAAAGACCACTGGCGAGCCGTTTAAAAATATTCGGAGCGGGTCGAGTCGTGTTGGCTGCCGAAAGCGAAGTTGTGATTTGGAGCCAGCAATAATACGTATTCTCTTTTTAATAAAGTGATTTTTCAAGTACATGAGTACAGTCGTCTTATTTCGGCCGGTTATGTTCGGAATCGCTCGTGCACGCGAGACCGGAAACACGTCGTCGTGAAGGACCGTCGACGTGGCGAAGGATCTTTTCTGTGAATCTGACTTGTAGAGAAAAATACCTCGAAAGAACACTTCCACTGGGTAAAATTTGAAAAGCTCCCTAGTGCCTTTATCCATATCCTTCACTATCTAATACCAGGGGCCACCAGACATTGTCGAAAGCACCCGAAATATCAAAAAGCAGGACGACGGCATACCTCTCTTCAGAGGCAGAGACCATCCTCCGCAACTCCATGATAGCATCTTTCGTCGACTTTCCGGGCGTGAACCCGAACTGCCTGTCGGAGACCTTATCAGGCGCCATCGACTTGTCCTCTAGGCGAAGCTTAATGTATTTTTCGAAAAGTTTTCCTACCACAGAGAGGAGACTTATGGGCCTATAGGATTTTGGGTCCTTCTCGTCTCTGTCCTCGCTCTTCAGAAGAACTCTATGAGCCCTCCTTCCAAGTTGGAGAAGGAGGGAGTTCGCCGATCGACGCGCGATGGTTTCACTGAGAGCGTATTTCAGTCCCGGTTGGACTCACAAATAACATAAACGGTGTGGATGTTCCACATGTAAAATTGCACGTCGCTGAGTTTTCAACGAGAGCTTTTGCACCTTGTGAACTTTTGCATCAGCAATCGAAGGGTGCAGATAGAATTAGGGCACGGGAAAGTATCCAAGCAGGCAGCGAGGGGGTGCCCGCAGGGCTCCGTTCTCGGTTCCATCTGCTGGAACGTTATGTTCGACGGGTTACTAAAAAAATTAGAAGAAATAGCGCCGGGACAATATGCAGCTTACGCGGACGACTTGATAACGGTAATAAGAGGAAATTCGCGGAGGGAGTTAGAACTGAAGGGTCAAAGAATCGTTGATAGGATCGTAAATTGGTGCAAGTCCGCGAAGTTAAAAAGACGCCCCACTGAAGGCACCCGTTAAATAACCTTTTTTTTTTTTTTTCTTTAAGATGAAGAAATCTTTTATGGATACCCGTGATCCTCGGGGAAGGACCACGGGTTATGTGGGAATCTTCTGGGATGTAACTCCCAGACATACCCACTAAAACTCCACCGGTGACCCGCACTGGCTTTATCGAAAGGGTCCAGGGAACCGCCGCGAGGCATTACTTCCTGGACCTCCCCCCCCTAGCCCGTCGCCTTAGCCGCGACACCTCCCGTTCGGGTTTTTACTTCGGGCTGCCCAGGGGGCATTAATCGTTTGTTGTGGGGAGAGCAGGGTCACCTCTGCTTCCCCACGCCCTCCCGTTGTTGGTGGGGGCGGGATTGATGCTTGGACCCCCATCCGCGCATCAACCCCCCTCCGGTCTGAGGAGAGGAAAGAAGGGAGCCGACAGAATATCCGTTTGACACTCCCTTTCCCTTCCCCATACCGGGCTTCCGTGGATGGGGGGTGGAGTGCCGAGGTCTTTACCCCCCCCTTTCCTCTTTTGAGGTCTTATGGCGATGAGGGGGAGGGGTGTACTCTCCCCCCCTCTAGACCCTTCTACTTTTCAGGTGGGCCGCAAGGCGCCTTCTTTGCGCCCCAGCCCTACCTGCCCTGTTGGAGAGGGGAAGTGGGTTTTCTCTTCTCCTTTCTCTTTCTGCCTCCTCCTTCTGCGACATGACTTGTTCGCAGAAGGAGAGGACCGCCCTCCATTTCTCCTTTCCCTCCAACAGAGTCTTTATAACTGTAGGAAGGGAGAGATCCCGTCCGACCACTGCGACCAGGGCTCGGCGCTCTTCTGCCCACGCTGAGCAATCCTCCAAAGTATGCTGCGCCGAGTCCCGGTCGGCCGCACAGTGGTGACACCGTGTCGTACACTCCTTCCCTATGCAACACAGGTACTCTCCAAAGCACCCATGCCCAGAGAGCACCTGTGTCAGGCGGTAAGACAGCCCGCCTCGGGCCCTGTCTATCCATTCTGATAAGCAGGGCCGGATGGCCTCGGTGGTCCGGCGGCCCGGAATATTGGGATCATTCAGTTGGTTTTCCCAACTGTTGATTGCCCTTATTCGGGTTCGTCTCCTCATTCTTGTTTCGGCCCCCGGTTCTTGTTGGGTAAGTCTCCCATTTTGCCGGAGCTCCTTTGTACGCCGATATACGTCGGCGTACATCTCGGCAAGAAACTCCAGCGGGAGCGTACCCGCGAGGGCCGTAACCGCCACATACGACACCGTCCTGTAAGACCGGGTAATGCGGACGGCCATTTGCCGCTATGCGCCGTGCATTAAAGCACGGATGCGGCGGTTGGCCGCCATTTTTGCGGCCCACAGCGGTGCCCCATATAGGGCCACGGAGTGGACGGTGTTCGTATACAGGCGCCTCACTTTGGCGCATGGACCACTGATGTTGGGGAGGAGACGACTCAACGCGTTCGCCACCTTCCCAACTCTGGGGGCCAGCAGCTTAAAGTGCTGCTCAAACCCCCATTGAAACCCGTTAAATAACCTTTTTTTTTTCCGGAAGGAAGGAAAATCTTCAAAAGACCCTCCGCAGCCCGTACTGCGGGGGAGAGCGGGATTCCCTTGCAGTGTTCATCCTGACTATTAGCCAGGTCACCGCGAGGACCTACCCGCTAAAAACCCTCCTTCTAATGTCCTCTATGCTATATGGAGTTGGGACGGAAAACCATAGGCATACTTCGCCCCAACCCCTAGCATCTCCATCACGGAGTCCTCCTCAAGAGTCACACCTCTGGGCCAACTGGCCCAGTATGGGTTTCCGATCTTGTTGGAAACCCATACATCATTGTTTTTTCCCCTCCGTGGCCATCAGTAAGAGTGGACGACAGGGCCGATCTCTGACCACTAAGGGGAATGTTTCTGCCTCCCCAGATGGAGAGGCTTGGGGGAGGTCAACGAGAGCAGGATGGGAGGAATATCCTCTACCCCCACCCTCTCTCCCCCATTTTCCCGTGTGCTCCTCCTCCCCTGTTGGGGAAAGGAGTTCACTCTTCGAGAGGGAAATGTTAGTAAACCTTCACATATCTCTTTTTTTTCCTTATTTTTTGTCGGGCCCGGAGGTCCGACACCTTCCAATAAGTGGGGCACATCTCCATTTCCCCGGGCCATATTTTGTATAGTCGAGGCTCTTGAGTTTTGTCCTGAACCTGGACATCCTCCTTCCTAGCGTGCCGGTTCCGACACGTCCGGTAAAGACGAACTTAAAGCTCGTCCCCCGGTCCAACGGGCAACCCCACAGTTCCGGTCTGTGCAGTCTATTGGGGAATAAATCCCTCAAAAAGACTGCACATTCTCTCAGAAACCAAGGAGCGTCCTCAGTGCGGCAGCATACCTCCTCCTGATATTCTTGGAGGTCTTGGGGGTGCCCAGGTTCCCTTCGATCATCAGTAGATGACCGGGGTTCGTCCCTTCTGTCCCCTTTCCTCCTCTTCCTTAATGTGGGGGTTGAGAAATCCCGCGTCTCCTCGACGGGGATGATCTTTTCCCCCCTCTCCAGTATTGTTACCGTGGGCTGAGGGAGCTCCGTGCTCCCCTCCCTCGGCAACATAGGAGAGAAGGACGGAGGACCTATTGGTCCCCCGTCTCCCCCCTCTTCCTATCTAACCTGGGGGGAAGTATAAGGCCTTGAATAGCCTTCTCCCCCCCCCACTTTTTCTTTCCTCACAAGGGTGGGCATCCGTCCCCTTTTTCCCTCCTCCGTAAGCAGAAGATTCTGGGGATAAATCCCCTCCTCCCCTATCTCCGCCGTCAAAAGTGGCAGTGGGGGTGCTATCTCCTCTTTCACCTCTATCATTTGGGATGATGACGGGGAGCCAGCCTCCCTCTCCTCTATTTCCATCGCCTCTAGTGGCGATGAGGGGGGGAGGATTCTTTCTCCCTCTTTCTTCCGTCTCCTTCACCAGAGATGGTGAGGGGGATTTTGTTCCCTCCTCCTCTATTTTTTCAAGAGTGGGGTCTAGGGGAGGAACTGTCCCCCCCTTTTCCTTCCTCTTTCTCCTCCTGCGTCTCCCCCTTGGGGGGACAACTGGGCACACTCGGCTACCTATACGGTGAGCCGAGTGTTTGCCCGCCTCCTTGCACACGGGGCAGCTTGCCCTCCTCTGCAAGCATGCCCCGGCAAGATGGTCGGCGTCCCCACAGTGGAGGCAGCATTTGCTGCGGTCCACCTGCGAGGGGCACCGCCATCTCTCGTGCCCCCTAACGAGGCATCTATAACATCGAGGGGGGAGGGTGATGACATCCCTGTCCCCCTTTTTCTCCTTATGAGCGTGCCTCAGCCTCTCCCTTCTCCGGGTTTGCGTCTGGGCGTTACAAACGCCCGGCGCAGATCTTACTTTTTTTTTGGAGGGATTCGGGGTCCCTTCCTCCTCCGGGGCGTATACCCCCTCCTACTACGAGCTCCTGCCCGCGTTCACCGTTCCTAAAGCTCGTCCCGCGAGCTGCCCGCGGATCTCCTCCAGGAGGACAAGGAGAATCCTCAAAATTCTATGGGCCTCAGCCCATAAGTCTCCATCCGCGGTAGTCCATTCGCCCAGGACGCCCGCGTGGCACGCCCTGGGTGGCCCGTCGCAAGATGACGACAAGGGGGAAACCGGGACCGGATCCCCCCCTCGCCGGCTTCTGGGGTTCCGAAGCCCCTAAGGCGGTAAGTTTATACCTTGTGTCGTCATCCTATTTCATCATATGTAATTTTTTACAGAGTTGTCTTCTCTGGGTTTTTACTCATTGTTTTCCTTCCATTAGGACGGTTGCCTACCATGGCTGACGAGCCCGTCCTGCCCGGGTTTTATATTCGGAGTTTTTTCTTCTCCTAAGGCGTGTTTTTAGCCCCTGTTGCCTCACCCCAATCCATCCTGGGACCAGCGTCTCGATCCGGAAAGGGAGATCATCGGCGTGGTCTACCCCAATCCATCCTGGGACCGAAGCCCCGATCCGGAAAGGGAGATCATTGACCCAGGGGAGCCTTGGCACCACGAGGTGGCACGCCATCGCCAAGGATCCGTTAAATAACCTAACCTTGCAACCGGTAGGCGGATGCAGCCGGAACGAGCCATCCGTTAAACAGGACTAAACCCATAAGGGGAAATCCGACATCCTGCCGAGAAACAATAAGGGGTAGCTGAGCAGAGACCAAGGCCCAGACCAGCTACGTGACGATAAATATAAAAGTCATAGGTTAAAAATTCTAAAACTTTAGAAATACACGTAATTAGAATAATGCGTCGTAAATATAACCTCCCTGTAAAAATAAGTTAGGTTTAGGAATAGCAAGTAAGCACCCGTATATAACCTATACTTAATAAATACTTTATTAGCATTAAATCATTACAATTACATTTCTTAGAAGATAGATAAAGTAGTTGTAGGAACCTCAGTAGCGTAAGCCTGTAAAATAAAAAATATATGTTAATAAAGTACAGATAGAAATTCATGTTAATCAATAGTAATAGCTTAGCCTAGGTTAACATAGAATAAGGTCAGGACAATGTATATATACTGACAAATAATTATTTAATCGCTTAATTTAAGATTAGCAATAAGATGATTTTAAATTGAGCGCGTAAAGACTCAACCGCTACACAGCAGTTGAGACACGGACCAAATCAAGATGGCGGCAACTGACGACCGCCAGCACGAGCTCCACGATTGGCGGAGACCTTCCAAAGCGGTGATTGGCCGCAGGACAAGCGGAAGGGATACCGAGCCAGCAGACGGGTATATAAACTCGTGCCAGGAGAATTAGTCAGTAAGGGACTCAGGGAGTCAGTGTGGGACTCAGAGAAATCGAAGCGAGAGTACCACCACTCAGCGGAGTGGTCGGCATCGCGTCGACCAATCATATAACGCGAATCACCGAAATGTTATCGGCGTGCGTGAAACTGTTGTAAGCCATAATGGCAAATTACCAGTGTACTTTTATTTTGTTTAATATTAAATATATTGTTTATTTTAATTAATTATCAAAATAAAATGTGTAAGACTTATTTTGGTCCGAACCTGTGGAAGGATAGTTGTTAGCACTTACCTTATCCGTTCTGCATCCCGGTGATCCGTCGTCCGTGCGCGAGGTGAACCTGTGAACAAAATAAAAAAGGATTAGAACGAGATACGCTGCAACATCTCATCAGGCGTCTTCGTCCACGCTGAAGGAAGCGACATCCGAGCCCGAGGGTCATGGAAGGACGAGACGAGGATCTTAACCTTCTCGCTTGAAGGGTTAAAGCGAGTGGCGACCAATCTACGGCGAACGTATTGCTGCCTGCGACCGGTGAGTCCTGAGTATTATCTCTCCATGGGGCGCGTCCGGTTACAACCTAACCTTGCAACCGGTTCCTGGATGCTCGAGGGACGATCCGGAGATAAAGCTAATGAGGCTCTTTGGGGACCTCTCCCCGAAAAAGAAGTAGCAATTAAGACTATAATATACGTAGTTGTAAGTCTTATGTAAAGATAGGCTAAGTTTATATAAAATATAATAATCACTATAAATACATTACACTTACAATAAGAAGCGTAAATAATACGCAAAAAGACAATTAATATAAGTTAAATAAATACTTACCATACTTACCGTATAACTAGTTGATGTTACCTGCAATAATAAATTTTTGTTATCTTTTCTTATAAATTTAGTTAGGTTAGGTTATGACCAGACGCGCCTTATGGAGAGATAATACTCAGGACTCACCAGTCGCAGGCAGCAATACGTTCGCCGTAGATTGGTCGCCACTCGTTTTGACCTTTTAAACAAGAAGGTTGAAATCCTCGTCTCGTCCTTCCATGACCCTCAGGATCGGATGTCACTTCCTTCAGCGTGGACGAAGACGCCTGATGAAATGTTGCAATGTATCTCGTTCTAATCCTTTTTGTTTGTTCACAGGTTCACCTCGCGCACGGACGACGGATCACCAGGATGCGGAACGGACAAGGTAAGTATTGACAACTTTCTTTTCACAGATTCGGACCGAAATAAACTTTACACAATTTATTTTGATTGATAATTAAAATAAACAGTATATTTAACACAAAACAAAATAAATGTACACAAGTTATTAGCCATAATCGCTTACAACGCTTTTACACACGCCGATAACATTTTCGGTAGTTCGCGTTTCACAATTGAGTGACGCGTTGCCGACCACTCCGCTGAGTGGTGATCTTCTCGCCAGAATTACTGGAGAGCTCTCTCGGGTCCAGCTTTTATATCCCTGGATCCGACTGTTCTCCCTTCTGCTGGTGCAGTGTCCAATCAGAGCCCAGCAAGGTTTCCTCCAATCGTGGAGATCCGTCTGGCGAACCTCAGTTGTCGCCATCTTGGAATGGTCCGCGTCTGATCAGCTCGGTCAACGGTTGAGCAGGCGCGATTTTTAAACTTAAAATTATCGCATATTTCAAATACATAATAAAATTAATAATGGTCATTACATTTTCACTTTTCTGACCTTGTTGTTTGTTAACCTAACTAAAATTATAAGAAAAGATTAACAATAATTAATTATTTCAAGTAACATCGACTGGTTATACGGTAAGTATGGTAAGTATTTATTTAACTTATATTAAATGTTTATCCGCGTTTTATTTACGCTTCTTATTGTAAGTTTAATGTATTTTTAATGATTATTATATTTTATAATATTGGATAAGTAAAAAGTATTTATTTCGTTTAAACTTAGTCTATGTTTACATATTGCCTTACATCTACGTATATATAGTCTTATTGCCTATTTGTTTTTCGGGGAGAGGTCCCCGAAGAGCCTCATCAGCTTTACCTCCGGATCGTCCCTCGAGCATCCAGGAACCGGTTGCATTTCCCCTTCTTCGATATTCTCGCATTTGTGTGAGCGATTCGAGCTTTTTTCGATGGGCGATTCGCTTTTTTGTTTCGGAATGTCCATCTTTCGATTTCGAGAAGAGCCTCTTTTTTTCTTCTCCTCCCGGCGCCAATATTTTCTGTCCTTGTCTTTCTTGAATTTACACCGGCTGTCGTCAGATTCTTCGGACGAATACTCTTTGTAAGAGATATTTTTCGTGTCACGTTTCCTCTTTTTCAGTGTATCCTCGTTGTCTGGATTCGGAAATACGGTCATCTCGGTTATTTTGGGTAACGCGTATTGCGCTTTATTTTGCTCGTTCGGTGGTGTATTTTCCTTTTCCGGCTCGTTGTCGGATGATTGTTGTTCTCGTGGTGATACTAGATCTTCCTGAGACATCCTCCAATTCGCCTCGAGAGGTTGTTCTTGTTTCGACAGTCTCTCTTTCACTTTGAGCTTCTGCAAGAATTCCTACCATCGGGCAGTTTGTAATGGATGATGCCCATTCGGCTTGGATTACTCATTGCATGTTCGTCGTGGATACTTTATATGTGACTGTTATCGGTTTTTCTATTTGTGTGCTCTGCGATTTTGATTTTTCGACAGAGATGTTCGCCGTATAACATATCGTCACTTCACCGTCTTTGTCACGCACGATGAATTTGTCCACATATGACTTCTTGTCGTCATTTAGCGACTGCACTTTATGCAGAAGATTTGTAACGTCTTCGTCGCCGTCACTGTTGTCTTCTTCGTAAAACGGTACGTCTTTCAGCTGCTGCAAGATTTTTTTTAGATCTTCGATCCTACGTTGTTTTCTTTGCAGTGCTGTGATGCTTTTTTCTTTACTCTTCAAGAGCTGTTAGATTTGCTTTTTTAGATCTTCCTCCTCCTTCGCTAGTTCATGAAACTGTTTGCTTGCGAGGTTTTCCATCGTGAGATGCGTATCGTGTCGCAATTCACTGTCTACTGACTGCCATTCGCTATCCGCTAATGCGTTATATGGATGCGCCGCTGTCTGATCCGTGCGTTGATTGGACACGCCTATCCGCGCGTCTGCACGTTCATTGGTTGAGTTCGCTGTTGCATCATGGTTTTTCACTATAGTTGGTTTACCGCCTATCAAGTATAATTGGCCTTTGCTTCTGATCAAAATACTTGTATTTTGAAAGTCTTTTTCACACAGATTGCTTTTTTGGTAGAATCTGCGTGTATTAGTGATTTTTTTATTTTTCAGGTTACCACTCGCGATTTCGGATGTATTTTGAATCTTGGATTTTTCCGGTCGCTGCTTCTGGATTTCTTCGCCCCTTCCAAACTTTGTGTATGGGTTCGGTTTGCGACGACTTTTCCGTCGGGCAGAAGTACACCCGCCAGTAAGCGTGTCAAACCTCGTTGCTCTATTTCATAGATCTTAATAATTATTGCAAAACTTATAGTTGGGCGCCAGGCGCGTATTAACGCGCCACACGAACAAATTACGTTAGAGTCAATATTTTTCTTTAAAGAGCAACGGCGATAAGCGCGACTAGCCCACTCCACAAATGGCAGAGGGGCAAGGTTCTTTAGAGATGCTAACCCGGTTTGGAGAGAGGAGTCTGAAATAGACGGTTATTAAGAACACACTAATCAGTAACAAATAACATGTATTTCCAGTAATGAGGTGATATAGATAATTGAGTAATCAAGTGAGTTTGACGCCGGGTGATCGGCGCCTTAACAATTCCGTGGAGCGGAGACATAAATTACCTCGGAGAGAGGCTCTATGATTTTGGATATTCGACTCGCGGAAATCCGCGTACTTCCGTCTCACGCGGTATATTTTCGACGTACCAGTTCTATACTTCTCATTGGGTACGGTCGTTGCTATTCACTCTACGTTAATCTCTCTTGATAATAGTCAGCGTACAACGCAATTCTTTCCTTACGCGATTCTTAATTGTTCTTAGTATTGTTACGTCCTGTTTAGTTTCCGCGGTTAATTGAACTGAGATTATAGAAAATGGAGAGGAGAAAATAATTGAAGGGGGGGACAGACCGCCCTGTAGTAAGTAATAAAATTATTATAAAATATATATATGTATATTTAGTGCCTAAGTGTCAACAAGCGGGGCCGAGCGGAAACCTGTACGCTTAGTTAACGCGAAGGGCGCTATGAGAGGTCCTTTTTTAAACAGGACGCTAATCGCGCAGGGCGCTTGTGAAAATGAAGGGCCCTGGTTGATCCGGTGCGGTCGTTGATCGCACAGGGTGATAATAGATAAGGAGGAACCCTGGTTGATCTGCCGCTAATATGATAAGGTAAGTATATTAATTTTAATTTATAATTATAGGGGTGGTAGCATGGCGCTTTGCATTTGTTTCTTGATAATCATTTAATTAATTTATTATTTTGTTTCAGCTCAAGACTGCTGTGGATAATAAAGGACCCATATTTTCCGGATATAGATATAATTCGCACTGGGTGATTATCGATAAGGAAGAATGGTGACTTATCGGATACAGGGAAACAAATTTATAGTTTTTATTCATAGAGAATAAAATAAAAAAAAAAGGAAAAGACATCAGTCAGAATACAGGAAATTAAACATAGAGTTATTAGTCTAGAAAGAAATGGTAATTATAGTAGGAACATAATAGTATATATATATATATATAAAAGAAAAATGAATATAGTAATACGGTAGTGTTCTTATAGATTAAAGAGAGAAAATATCATTTATAACTAAACGCAGTAATCTTAAACATCTACGTTAATTAAATCGAATCTAATACCATTTGTTATTTGAATTTGTTAATTTGTTAATACTTATTTCTTTTATTTGTTTCAGGAGCAGCCGGCGGACATCCAACTGGAATCATCGTGGGAAAACGCGGACGAGGTAAGTATCAATTTAATTGTTATTATTTATATATTAATCTTTATTTATTTTTATTTTAGGTATTACTACGATGGAGTCCCAAGTAAGTATATTGTTTATTGATGGTCATTAACCATTTATTATATTTGTTTCAGCTCCAAATCTTAGGAGGAACCAGATCCGATCATTTGCAGGTAAGTATAAAGTAATTGTGTAATAATGTTAATTAATAATGTTTTATTTATGTTGTTAATAAGTCAATTGATTGTTTAGAAAACTACTGTGAAGATTATTAATAGCTGACTCTAGTTTGATTATTAGTTTCTTTGATTTTTCATTAATAAGAGTCTAGGGAAAATCTAGTGATTTCCTAGAGAGATTAGTTATTAAGCGATATCTTTGTTATTAATAATAGATTTGATATTTAGGGCTGATAGAAAGATTGTTGAACATTTACTGAAGAGATAATATAGTTAATTAATATAAAATTAATTGTTAAACATAAGTTTTATAATAATTTTGTTTGTTGCGGATTTGATTATTATGCGAGAGCCGCGAAAGATGACAAGAAAGGTCCTGTCGCTACTTTGCATTAGATAGTTATTTGTTTGTTAAATAATGTTATTATTTGTTTAATAAATTTATCATTCTCTTAGACATAACAGAATAAATGAGGGATTTTATTTAAAGAAAAGATATTATATCCTGAATATAAAGGCGTTTATGATTGTTAATATTTATATGGTTCTGTGTAATAAATTAACTAGGAAATAAATAAATTAAACTGGGGTTAAGGTTTATTAATTAAATAATTACTGGCGTGTATTGTCAATTGATATTAAAGCAATTGTGTGTATAATATAATAAAATAATGTTATATAATAAAAGTATTTTAATTAATAATAAATGGATAATGTGTATATAGATTTTGGCAAGAGAGAGATGGTGAGCACGGTTATTGTGAAAACGCCCTATGGAAGGCGCTAAGGATGATGAATTTTAGAACGCTCTATGAGAAGCGCTCAAGGAGGTGAGTTTTAGAACGCTCTATGGGAAGCGCTCAAGGAGATGAATTTTGGAACGCTCTATAGGAAGCGCTCGAGGTGGGGAAGGAAAAGCTCTGCTGTTACACTTTATCAACTTAGTTATTAATTAATGTTATTATTTATAAATTATAAAATGTAATATTTCAGTTACCCGAATTAGTTGACCAGTAATGCCGTAAATAAAAGAATAATTATTATTCAGAATTGCGCGTGAATGAAAGCGCTTCGTGAATTTGTTTATAAATTATTTATGTGAATTGTCCGTCAATATAGTGTATAATCCACTTGAGATATATTCGCAATTGTTTATACAATTATTAGAATCAAGCACTTCTTATTTGTTTAATTAATTCAACATTGTGTTATTTATTACTATATTGTTTGTAAGAAAATTAATTAAGAAGGGACCCGCGAAAGCTATTATTTAAGCAATTTAAAGCGTTAGTGTGATAATGGTTAGAAAAATAATATTAATAATATTTTGTGCGACTTACTTTGGTTGCAGTATTTGGATTACTGTTATCGAACCTTTGTTAACTAACAATCCTTTGGTGTGTCGTGGATCGGTGGAGACTTGTGTTTGCTTTAATGTAAGTGTTATAAAATTGTTTAACACTGCGTCACTTTATTGTCCATCGGCACTAAGGCTCACACTTTATTTTATTTACTTATACAATATTTTATCCGAGTATAACAATTGAAAGGCGGAAGGCCAACTTGCACGTGGTGACTGTTTTTAGGTTAAGTACGTTTCTGTGTCTGACTCTTCTCTCTAAGTCTCAGTCCTCAAGTCTCTACGTGCTTCTCTGTATATCTAAGACTCTACGTGCCTCTCTGTATATCTAAGACGATGGCGGTCGCTTATATAGTGGCTATCCTTACTCTCTCGACTTGCGCATTAGACATCGTATGATCCATCGCGTGATCTGTACATTCTTTTCGGATGAGATCATTGAGTCACACCCAGTGATGCGATCTTTCCCACAGCGGTCCCGGCTCGGCTGTGCTCGGCTGCCTCACACAACCTTACAGAAGCGCTACGTCACGTATCCGTGTGCACACGGATACGTGACGTAGCGCTTCTGTAAGGTTGTGTGAGGCAGCCGAGCACAGCCGAGCCGGGACCGCTGTGGGAAAGATCGCATCACTGGTCACACCTGTATTTACATTCGTACAGTCTGAGATGAAAGTTAGGTTAGGTTGTAACCGGACGCGCCCCATGGAGAGATAATACTCGGGACTCACCAGTCGCAGGCAGCAATACGTTCGCCGTAGTTTTGGTCGCCACTCGCTTTAACCTTACAAGCGAGAAGGTTGCGATCCTCGTCTCGTCCTTCCTTGACCCTCGGGCTCGGATGTCGCTTCCTTCAGCGTGGACGAAGACGCCTGATGAGATGTTGCAGCGTATCTCGTTCTAATCCTTTTATTGTGTTCACAGGTTCACCTCGCGCACGGACGACGGATCACCAGGATGCAGAACGGATAAGGTAAGTGCTACCAACTATCTTTACACAGGTTCGGACCGAAATAAGTTTTGCACATTTTATTTAATGGTTAATTAAAATAAACAGTATATATTTAACACCAAATAAAATAAAAGTACACTTGTAATTAGCCATGATGGCTTACAAAGTTTTCACACGCACCGATAACATTTCGGTAACTCGCGCGTTACTATTGGTCGTCGCGTTACCGACCACTACGCTGAGTGGTGGACTCTCGCTTCGAGTCGCATTTACTTAGTTCATTGCTACTACTTTCAATCACTACTGCCGATTCCTCCTGGCACGGGTTTATATACCCGTCCGCTGGCATGGTATCCCTTCCGCTTGTTCTGCGGCCAATCACCGCTCTGGAAGGTCTCCGCCAATCGTGGAGCTCGTGCTGGCGGTCGTCAGTTGCCGCCATGTTGGTTTGGTCCGTGTCTCAACTGTTGTGTAGCGGTTGAGACTTTACGCGCTTAATTTAAAATCATCTTATTGCTAATTCTAAACTAAACGATTAAATAATTGTTCGTCAGTATATATACATTGTTCTGACTATGTTCTATGTTAACCTATGCTGAAAACCTTACATCGATTAACATGGGTTTCTATCTCTACTTTATTAACATGTCTTTTTATTTACAGGCTTATGCTACTGAGGTTCTTACAACTACTTTATTTATCAACTAGGAAATGTAATTGTAATATTAAAATGTTAATAAAGTCTTTAATAAGTATCGGTTATTTACAAGGTGCTAGTCGCTATTCCTAAACCTAACTTATCTTTATCGGGAGGTTATGTTTACCATGTTTTTATTTAATTACGCGTATTTCTAATATATTTAGAAATTTTAACCTATAACTTTATAATAGTCGTTATGTAGCTGTTCTGGGCCTCGGTCTCTGCTCAGCTACCCCTTATGGTTTCTCGGCAGGATGTAGGATTTCCTGTTACGGATTCAACCCTGATCTACGGATGGCTCGTTCCGGCTGCATCCGCCTACCGGTTGCAAGGTTACAGGTGCTGCTAAAAGCTTTTAGTTCTGGTTACTTTTCGTTGTCACTAGCAGTCGAGCATAGATTAGTATAACAGTGAAATCGTACTACATGTTATTTCAGGTTTCGGGTTTCTATTGTTTAATTTTATAATTCTGGCGCAACCGATCGTTGTTTCTTTGCCTTATCTAACTTATTAATAATATTATTAGTAATTTGTTTAAACAATTAAATATTATGACGTAGTTAGTACAATTTTGTAATTATTTTATTATAGAGATACTTATTTATTATTGGTATCGTTATTGTTATAGTTTTAACTGAACAATTATTTATAATTATTATAGAAAGTAAAGTTTAAAATTTTACCGTGTATACGAGAGCGGAAAAAATGTAGAGAGTAGAGTATGGTGACTTTAGGTGGAGTCGCCATACGTAACAGTATTAACGCTCGACAGAAGGTCGAGATGAGAAATACACGACAGGCTAACTTCAATAAGTTCTTACGCTCGGTACACCATTACGAGAATTGACGCGAAATTATTACTTATACAAAAGATATTATTCTATACAAAACGACCGTCGGCTCGGCAGCCCCGAGGGGAATAGCATGGTGGAATCTTAATTTACAGAAACGGTAGTCAGCGGGGCCCGGCCAAAATCTAACCTCACATGATAGCGCGAAGCATCTCGAGATAAGCTACATCCGTTACGCAAAATATGCGGGTTCTTAATTCCGCGAGGCTCGGGCCGCCTGCTGATACCGTTCTTACCGCGAAGTCGAAGTGGTGGCCTTACAAATCGCTGGTACGCCCGTAGTGGTCCTCGAGGTTCCGCCTAGGTTGCCGACTCGCCGAACAGTGACGACAGCGAGGCTCGCCGGACAGCGGTGACATTCCGCGCATCGTCCTGCGCATGTAGATCCTCGCTATAGATTAGCGATTCTTGATCCTTCGATGTTTACTAGATCTCGATGCTCGCGTCGCTCCTCGATACTTCGGCCCTCGGTGACGCTTCTCCGAGGTGACCCCGGTCTCTCTCTTAGGGCAGCTGCCGTTAACGCCCCTCGCGGCCTTTTCCGTTTACGGATCCAAACCTTCTTTGAATCGGCCGGGAACTGATCAGGTTCCGACCTGATTCTGCTTTGGCTCGTTACGACAGCTCCTTTTTCGGGTACTCCACTCCGGGTCTTCGGCGTGTGAGAGCGCGCTTCCCTCTCGGGCATCATCTCTCTCGGTGCGTCCACCGGCCTTGATATGCTCCAAATCTGCAATTGTATCTACGGTAGCGACTTTGTCTGGAATCTAATTGTTTATTCAAGGATATTTTACTTGACCTTGTTCCGGATCTGTCTACACGCCGTCCGAGCCTCCGTCGTCCTGTCTGCTGAGTCCCTCGCAGGTCCCACGAAGGCTGCTCCACTTTAATCACAATATGGGAGTTTGGCCACTCACCACGACTCGCATAATTCGTTACAACGCAAAATCTACAATCTCAAAAAGAGAATTAAGAGGGAGAGGTCGTCGCCCCCCGCGGCGGGGTTTCCGACCTCAAATTTCCCTCCTCGATCGGGCTTTCTCGCCCTTGTGACGGACCTCAAAAATGTCACGTCACAGGTTGTTACTTTCCAATTTAAGCTTGTGGATTTGTTCTCCCCCTTTCAAATTTTGTATATGGAAATCAGGTGATGTTTGATTCGTATTACTAATAACGATTTTCTCTTTTGTTTCAGGTGTGACGATGCGTTTCACATCATCGTCCCTAAAAGCACCCGACCGCCCGAAGATAGGCTCGACGCCTATGACGCCCACGAGCGCTCGCGCCCATGCGACGCCCCAGCGTGGGGACCGCTCCCACCGCGCGACCGATACTCGCGAGTGGGAGGCCCGAGCCGGGTATAAAAGCCGGCTCGGCCAGCATAACGGCACCTGTCCAGATCCGAAGTCCTACCGAAGCACTGCCTCAGGGAGCTCCCGAGGCAATCAACCACTATTTCCGCCGACGGAGAGAGGTTGCTCCCTCTCCAAAGCCAGGGTGCTCCCGGTGTTCGGCCTTCCGCTACTTCCGTCGACGAAGAGAGGTTGCTCCCTCTTCGAAGCCAGGGTGCTCCCGGCGTTCGACTTTCCACTATTCCCGCCGACGGAGAGAGGTTGCTCCCTCTCCGAAGCCAGGGTGCTCCCGGTGTTTGGCCTTCCGCTACTTCCGTCGACGAAGAGAGGTTGCTTCCTCTTCGAAGCCAGGGCGCTCCCGGCGTTCGACTTTCCACTATTCCCGCCGACGGAAAGAGGTTGCTCCCTCTCCGAAGCCAGGGTGCTCCCGGTGTTCGGCCTTTCGCTACTTCCGTCGACGAAGAGAGGTTGCTCCCTCTTCGAAGCCAGGGTGCTCCCGGCGTTCGACTTTCCACTATTCCCGCCGACGGAGAGAGGTTGCTCCTTCTCCGAAGCCAGGGTGCTCCCGGTGTTCGGCCTTCCGCGACTTCCGCCGCCGAAGAGCGGTTACTTCCTTTACGCGACCGGAATATTACCGGTATTCAAACGCGACGCGATTTAGCGCAGCCACGCAAACCCCCCCCGCACGCAAATTGTAAAGGTGTCTACCTACCCTTTCGCGACGCGATTTAGCGCAGCAGCGCAAGCATTGTACATAGTAAGTAAGTAAGATGAAATAATAAAGAATTGAGTTAGATCAAATCGAGTTACGTCAGTCTGGACTTCCCCTTCTCTCGAACCCTGACTCCGGCGAGCCGATCCGCGGCGTCGAGAAAGGAGCCCCGTTACACAGGTGCTGCCTCCAAGGATCTTCGGTTGATGGTCGTCCTCTGCTGCTGCTTCGGAGTCTCGGTGCCCCCTTCTGGATTGCCCTTTCTCAGATTTACGTCATTTCTAATGCCCTGTTCTTCTTTTTCAGGTACTGCTTCCGGGAATCTTCGATTGTTGGTCATCCTCCGCTGCTGCTTCGGAATCTCGGTGTCCTCTTCCATTTCTTCCCTTTTCAGAATTTTGTTTTGGCATGTTTCCTTGTCGATTCTCGTGAGTTTTCGCACGTCTATGTCCCTTAATGCTTCCGCGTTGTAGAACACGCTTCCGTTGTGACACATTTGTTCGAGAACGATTGCTGTTTTTGAGATTTCCACGAACGGTTTCAGTCTGTGTTCGGGAATCACTCTGATCATACTGATCGTTGGAATTTCAATTCGGTTTTCTTCCTCTTCTGCTTCTTGATTTTCTTTGGTTGCTTCTTTGAGCAGAGGCTCGCGATGTGGTCGCATTTGCCTCGCGTTGTACGCTCCGATTACGTCTCCGTCCAGACTTTCGATCAGGTATGCGTTTTTTCTTATAACTTCGCGTATCCGATACGGTCCGTCATACACCAAATGAATTTTCCGTGTGAGTCGTCTGCTTGCATCCGATCTTCGGTGTAGCTTGACCCAAACTTTGTCCCCAGGTTCGAATTCCTTCGCTGGTTCGTGTTTGTCCGTTTGTTTCTTCCGGTTTGCAGCTTTCCTGATGAGATATTCCGTCATCTGTCTCTTCTCTTCGTCGAGATCGTTGACTTCGCTTTGCTCGGGATAGATCCTTGGGTCTATGTTAAGGCTGATTTGAACGTCAGGATATAAGATCGCAGGTATGCTTCCGGTACTGAAATGCGCCGTACTGTTTATTATATTTTCGAATCTTGGGATGATTCGGTCCCATTGCAATTGCTTATTGTGGAAGTAGACCCTTATTACTCTTCCGAGTTCTCGCATAACCCTTTCCACTGGGTTGGATTGCGGATTGTAGGGCGATGTGCGCCTTACCGCGAATCCGGTTTGTCCCGCGTAATCTTTCCATTTGTTATAAATTGCCCCCCATTATCGGTCAATATTGTTTCCGGTATCCCCATTTCGGGTAGGTACTCGGTATCTAGCGTATCTATCAGTGTGTCAAGCTTTTGGTTCGCAATCGGATAGAATTTAACGTATTTGGAAAATTGATCCATTAGTACCAGAATGTATTTGTTTTGCGCGCGTGTCGCGGGTAAAGGTCCGAAAATGTCCAGCGATCTTACTTTACTCTTATCGTCAGGAAGCTCATAATATTCGACACCGCGTGCTGGACGCGTGTAGTATTTCGTCGCGATACATGTGTCGCACGACGCTACGACGTCTCTGACTATTCGATCGAGGTTTTTTATTTTGAAAAAACGCGCTGCGAATTCTCTTACTTTATCCGTTTTGAAGTGTACTGGGAATTTGTGAATCGACTCGACAAATGTCCATGCGATTTTATTCGGTACTATTATTCTTTCGTTCGTCCCTCTGTTTACGCGTATAAGTCCGTTTTTCGTGTGATACTTTGGCACTCTGTTGCGCATTGCATTTTGCAAATCGATATCCGCGGTCTGTGCGTCAGTCAGCATTTCTATCCACTTGTCGGATTTGCTCGCGTCGTCAATGTTTCGAATCGGGCAAATCTTTAGACTTTCCTCCTCTTGACTAAGCTTAACGTCTTTCTCGTGTTGTCTCAACAGAATATCTGCGACATCGTTGAGCTTTCCCGGGATGTGTACAATTTCGAGGTTGAACTCAAGCATGAAAGATAACCATCTGGCTATTCTCTCGCTCGATGATGCACAAGAACTTACGAACTGTAAAGCTCTGTGATCCGTGTGAACTCTTACTTTTCTGCCCATTAGTAACACATGCCACTTTTTAAGTGCGAATACAAGTGCCAGGCATTCGAGCTCTGTTATCGTGTAGTTCAGTTCTGCGTTTTTCAAGCTTCTGCTCGCGTACGCTACTGTGTATTTCGCATCATTGTCGTCAGTATATTGGTAGAGTCTCGCTCCTAAACCGGTTTTTGACGCGTCTACATATAGTCCAAAATTCATATTCGGCCTAATGAGATATAATTGCGGAGCTTCTTCGAACGCTTCTTTGATTTCGTTGAAGGCTTTTTGCTCGCTTTCCCCCCATCTGAACTTTGCATCTTTTTTCAAGAGCAATTCGAGAGGTTTCGTCATTTTTGACAAATTTTTTATAAATCTTCGGTCCCAATTTATCAAACCAAAAAAAGCTTGCACGCCTTTTTTATTCGTTGGCTTGGGGAAATTTTTTATCGCGCATTTCGTATCATTGTTGATGTCTGCGGATATTTCGTTGAACGTGTGTCCCAGAAACTTTATGTTCTTTTGTAGGAATTCACACTTGTCTCGGTTAAGTTTGAAACCTACCGTGTTCAGTTTGTTCAATACGAAATCTATGTGTTCTAGATGTTTGCTTATCGAGTTGGAAGCTATCAAGATATCATCGAGATACACGATCACGAAGTCGAGATTTTCGTCTTGCAACGCTCGGTTTATCGCTCTCGTAAATGACGCTCCAGCTGTTTTTATTCCGAATGATAGACGCTTGAACACGTAGGACTGATTATTGAATAAAAATCCCGTGTATTTTCTACTCTCGCGTTCCAAAGAAATTTGCCAGAATGCTTGTGTAACATCCAGTGTTAAGAAAATTCTACGATTTTCTATTTTGGAGAATACTTTGTCGATCGTAGGCGGTTGTGCCTAATCGTTCTTCATTCGCTTATTTAATTCGCGCGCGTCCAGACAGATACGTAGATCGCCTGTTTTTTTCGACACGGCTACTAGCGGGTTTATGTATTGGGTGGATGCTTTCGCGATTATACCCTGTGTTTCCCAATTAGCGATTAGTTCCTTAACCTTTTCCTTGTGTATTTCGGGAATCGAATAAGTTTTACGTTTGAATCCCGTTTCGGATATCATTTCGATTTTATGTTTGTAATGATTAACGCGACCTATGCCGTTGTTGAACATTTCTCCGTATTTGTTTATAATTTCTTCGAGAATTACCCCCCCCCCCCTTCATGTTCGGATATTATCGCGCTTACTAATCCGGGTTTTTCGAGAATCACTTTAAAATTTACGCAGAATTCGCGTTTGTTGAATTCTAATTGCGCTTTGTATCTTTTGAGCATATCGCTTCCTAGAATCATAGGATAAGCTAATTTTTCGACAACGAAAAATTCTTGTGTCAGCTCCTTGTCAGCTGCTTGTACGGCTAACTGTATTTTGCACGCGATTGTAAGACTTTTCTCTCCGAACGCTCCCTTTAAGGTATTTTTGCGGATCGGGATTTTGCTCATCTTTTCATTTGCTTTTGTAAGCTTGTTTAGCGTGTCTTTCGATATCACGGATATCTGTGCTCCTGTATCGACCAGGGCTATAAGCTTAGTCTTACCAATTTTAACTATAATAATAGATTCGGATTTATCGACTATCTTTTTATTTTTACCGACCGAATCATCAGCTGTTGCTTTTCCGGATTTATCGGTTGTATTTTCGACAGATTCGTCTAGGTCTTTTAGGATTTCGCGAGTTCGAATAATTGCTAACTCTTTCGCGTTCCTGTTGTCGACTTTCGACACGGCTTCGTCCTTCTTGCCTTTTCGCTCCGGAGTGTCTACGGGTTTTTCTCCCTCTTCACCTTCGCGTATTGCCGAGATAGCCTTTTTACGATCAGCTGTTTTACCGGTCCCCGTTTTTTTACTCGCGTCGTTCGATTTGAGTGCGGTTTGCGATTTGTTTGTCGCTTTTTTACGATCGTCTTCGCTTTCGCTTGATGGCATCTGAACAATTGGTTTCGGACTTTTGCCTTCCTGCCTACTTCTCTCGAGATTGTCACGCCATGGAAGAGCTTTTAATTGCGTTTTTCTCTCGTTCGGATTGTATCTCGCGTATCTATTCGCTTGCGTGGAATTTTTTACGGGTTCGACTCGTTTCTGAGAAGAGTTATTTTGCGCCAAGGCTTTCCCTTCCGTACGCGTTTTCGCGAAGATCTTTTTCTCGTCCTGAATTTCTTCTAGAAGAGTCACGAGTTCCGTTATAGAGGATGCGGTTGTTGCTCGTATTTCACGTGCGATTTCTCGTTCGAAGTGTCTTTTTATGCATCGAATTAATTCGCGATCTTTCATCGGCGGTTCGAGCATTCTCGCTTGCTTTGCAAGGTCTAGCGCGTAATCTGACATACGCGTATTTTTCACCGGTTTGTACTTTTCAGTGTATAGTTTTTCGCGAAATTTCGCTTGTTGATCCTTGCCCCAAAAATAATTTATAAATTCTCTTTTCGCGTTAGCTATGTGTTCAAAGTCCTGTAATTCGTACCAGGTTGAAGCATTTTTGCGTAGGCATTTACCGAAGAAAAACAGCTGTTCCGGATTGCTTATTTGCTCGTATCTAGCTACGTTTTCGAATTTCTTCAAAAATCGCATAGGATTTAACGAGTCTTGTTTTCCCGTGAATTTAATTTCTTTAAACGGGTTTTTTAACCATCCGCCTCTCGGTAATCGTATCCCTTCCGTATCTCGCACTTTGCTCGGTCTCGGCTCGTTCGCATTTTTATCGTCGCTTGAGCTAGTGCTCGTTGGACTGCGTCGTCTGCGCAAAATCGGCAATTTTTTTAGCGTGTTTAGTATTTCGGTCAACGACTCCTCCAGCTTCAGGATTCTTTCGTCTTGTGAAAGTACTTCCATTCTCGCGTTTGTTTCAGTATCTTCGGATTCCTTATCCGCGGTAGGATTGGTTACTATTTTGCCTGATCGCAACGTCCGGTGTGGAGTGTACGATGTGTTTGGTACCTTAAATTCGATTCTTCCCTCGTCCCTATCTATTTTGGAATTATTGAGAGTCTACGAAAACATTCGCAACACGGAGAATTTAACTCGCGAGCAATTTTGTCGTTTTATGAGCTTCCCGTGTAAGGATTTTATTAATTATTATTAAACGCACGCTTTATTACGGTTTTCGCGGTACTTGTCTAGTCCGATTTGTTTATCCAGTCCGCGAGACGTTATTTCATCTTTTGAGCTACTTGACCCGCTGTGTCGGAATTTTGGCTTGTTATAAGACGTTTCGCATTACTAGTCGTTCGCATATATCGCGATAATAATAAAAAAAAATTTTAAATTTTTCGGCTTTGTTTTACCTTTTGAAATCCTATTTCACCGCTTTGTAGATATATCTGTCTTTGTCGGAGTGTTTTTCTATTTCACTCGACTTGTTTATGACGCTCGGCTCGAGAACCAAAGTGTTTGCCGCTTTCAATAGACTATTATCTATATTTTTCCCGTGGGACAAAACTTTCTCGCTTGAAAAGAATTGATCGGGACAAAACTTTCACGCTTGAATAGAATTGACCGTACTTCACTTTTGACTTTGATATCGGCTACCGCGCCGCTTCTACGCATTTTATTTTATTACGCGACGAGTATGTGATATTATTATTAACGTTTATCACGGTCATTTTTATTTATTGACGCTAATGTGATTTTATGTTGGAAAAATGTATCGCGTCGCGTTTCTTGTTTTGCAACGGATATTTCTTCACTATCGCCAATTTAATGGTGATTAGTGATATTTTCTTGACTCGTGCTCGCTATTAGTTTCGCAATCTTGATGATTACGAATTTTTTCGTACTGCGCCGCGTTTTGGTTTTAATCTTTATCACGACGGGTTTCCTGCTCGCTTTCGCCATACCGTTGGTGATAAGCAACAGTCGATTTATTTTCGTATTCGCAAAAGTTTCTTTACACCACGCCGCGCTTAACTTTATTTTTTAAAGCGACGGGTATCCTGTCACGGTCGCCATGCGTTCACGTTTTTGGCATTCGCGCACGTCGAGCTTGACACACGCATGTACCATGGCTCCGTGAGACATACTAGTTATCGCCTTTGATACTGTGACCGGACGCGCCCCATGGAGAGATAATACTCAGGACTCACCAGTCGCAGGCAGCAATACGTTTGCCGTAGATTGGTCGCCACTCGTTTTGACCTTTTAAACGAGAAGGTTGATATCCTCGTCTCGTCCTTCCGTGACCCTCAGGATTGGATGTCGCTTCCTTCAGCGTGGACGAAGACGCCTGATGAAATGTTGCAATGCATCTCGTTCTAATCCTTTTTGTTTGTTCACAGGTTCACCTCGCGCACGGACGACGAATCACCAGGATGCGGAACGGACAAGGTAAGTATTGACAACTTTCTTTTTACAGGTTCGGATCGAAATAAACTTTACACAATTTATTTTGATTGATAATTAAAATAAACAGTATACTTAACACAAAACAAAATAAATGTACACAAGTTATTAGCCATAATCGCTTACAACGCTTTTACACACGCCGATAACATTTTCGGTAGTTCGCGTTTCACAATTGAGTGACGCGTTGCCGACCACTCCGCTGAGTGGTGGTCTTCTCGCCAGAATCACTGGAGAGCTCTCTCGGGTCCAGCTTTTATATCCCTGGATCCGACTGTTCTCCCTTCTGCTGGTGCAGTGTCCAATCAGAGTCCAGCAAGGTTTCCTCCAATCGTGGAGATCCGTCTGGCGAACCTCAGTTGTCGCCATCTTGGAATGGTCCGTGTCTGATCAGCTCGGTCAACGGTTGAGCAGGCGCGATTTTTAAACTTAAAATTATCGCATATTTCAAATACATAATAAAATTAATAATGATCATTACATTTTCACTTTTCTGACCTTGTTGTTTGTTAACCTAACTAAAATTATGAGAAAAGATTAACAATAATTTATTATTTCAGGTAACATCGACTGGTTATACGGTAAGTATGGTAAGTATTTATTTAACTTATATTAAATGTTTATCCGCGTTTTATTTACGCTTTTTATTGTAAGTTTAATGTATTTTTAATGATTATTATATTTTATAATATTGGATAAGTAAAAAATATTTATTTCGTTTAAACTTAGTCTATGTTTACATATTGCCTTACATCTACGTATATATAGTCTTATTGCCTATTTGTTTTTCGGGGAAAGGTTGTGACCGGACACGTAGGGTGGAAGGAACCAAACGTGGACTTACCAGTCGCCAGGTTTCAGCGCTTTCGCTTCTGTCAACGGTCGCCAGCTGTTTTATCCTCTGCTAACAGCAAGGTTGAACGCTGCGTCGATTTCTCCACTGCCTCCTCGATGGATGTCGGCCTCCTCGGTCGATCTGGATTCGAAGTTATCCCATCCACGAGACTTACGGCCTACACTACACTCGCGCATCCATTTACTAATCGTGGTTTTTCTGTTACAGGTTCCCCAGGATGACAGGATTCCCAGGACTGCCAGGCTGCCACATGGATCGTCGGATGACTCGCGCTAAAGTAGGTATGGATGTAATTGATTCGACACAGGTTTAAATATTTTAACCAAGTAAAATATTTATTCACTGTCACCGAAGTGACGATCACGCACGCAATACATTGTGTGTTACGCACTACGCGGTCGCTTCGCGCCGCGCAAGGCCGATAAATCGGTCTTCGAAAGATGTCCGGCACACTACTTGCCGAGACACCTTGATCTTAGTATCGGATACATTTTCGAACTAACTTCTAACTCTCGTTTTGCGGACGAAAGTTTCACTAACTCTAACTCTCGTTTTGCGGACGAAAGTTTCACTAACTCTAACTCTCGTTTTGCGGACGAAAGTTTCACTAACTAACTCTCGTTTTGCGGACGAAAGTTTCACTCACTCCTCTCGGCTCGAGCCCGTCTTCTTATACTCGACCGACTACCGCTTTCCCCTTCCTTGACGGCGCTCGCCAATCCGGTTCCAGATATTTGGTAGTAAGATCTCCGCCAATCGGTGTAAAGGTCACCCGACAAAGACGCGAGTTGTTTGCGCCGGCGGCGGCATCGAGCCGTCAAAAGCACAATAGCCCATTCAATCTTAGCGGTAAAAGTTTTGCGGTGCTCGGTTATTTATTGACCGACTGTTTTTATTCTCTTTGATAGCTTTTACCGCTGTCTGCGCTATCGCCCTTTTGATTCCTAATAAGGAATATAATATGCTACAGGTCGCTTATAGGTATTTTTACCCGTGTCAAAATAAAATAATAAATTTTGCCTGTAGCCTCGGATATATAAAATGAAATTAACTCAATAATAACATAATAATCTTTTTGACCCGCTTTTAATCTTTATTTAATTTAACCAACTTATTTCGCGAGTCATTTCCGAGCGTAATGATTGTTAAACTTAAACTTTGCGTCTCGTACTTCGAGACGCTTATCACGTACTTATTAAAAGAGATGAAAAACTAATTTTTAATGAAAATTGTAATTACTTATTTTCTACGCAAAACACTATTATATTTACACTTATATCCTATAGCCAAATGTAAATGTAATCTTAAAATCTACGTCTACGCCTTTAAAATAATATCGGGCGTAGCGATAACTTTTCGCAACTGGCTTTTACTTTAAATTAAAAATAATCTTTTCCGAATTTACGGATACATGAAAATAGTTAAAATAAAAGAATTTTGAGTATTATTACTCACGCCAGTTAATTAATTAATTAGACGAGGTACTTAGGTTTTGACCGGTGGTTCCCGGATCTCCCTCGTCTCAGCGGTGTTCCTGGGTTCCGCTCCGGTTGTCCCTGGTTCCGCTGTAGCTTTCCGGCTCGCGACCGGATGATGGTCCCGCTGCTAGTACGAGACCCGTAGTCGGTTGCATTCCCCCTTCTTCGGTAGACTTGACGTTGTCAGGATCTAGCGATTCCTCGGAGGTGGAAAGCTTCTTCGCAGTGTGTTTGCGTTTCTTCATCTCCTCTTTCCGCCAATAAATGCGGTTCTTTTCGCTTAAAGCGAAGTCTCTCTTCGTCCGAGTCTTCGGATGAAGCTTCTTTGTACGAAACTTGAGTGCTACGCTTGCGTTTGCTGCTCAAGATCGCGTTGGTTTTGATATTGTCCAGTATTATTCTCATTTCCTTTGATGTACTAGGAATATTAGTTATGTCCGTGATTATTGGGACATTCCGTTCCATCGGTTGTGTCGTTATTGGTTCGGCACACTCTGGATCAATATTGTAAGAAAATTAGGAGACGAATTGCCGATAGTCGGTAAAGAGGGTAAAGTAACTGATCAGAAACAATTAGGAACGTAGCGAAATAAGCAGAAAAGGGGGCACTGGCCACCGGACGGTGCCTGGCGAATTTGGATTGGTGGATAAGGGAAAAATCTTCGAGTAGGGTCAAGGGAGAAGAGAATAAAAGAGAGGTAACGAAGTACGCGGGGCCTTTTTCGTGGTCGGAAGTTGAAATAGTAAGTGCATAATACAGAGTGGTGAACGTAAAGATATTGGAAGAGAAGTAGTAAAGGGAGTCAGGCGAGATTGCCGATTTATGGACAAAAAAGACTTGGTGTGCCGAACAAGGAGAGAAGCGAATATTGAGGCCTGATACCGAACAAGGGCTTTAAGAGAAACTAAAGCGAGTTAACGAGTAGCATAAGCTAAGTGGACAATATATATTTATGTATATCTGGAAATCACGTATTTCGCGGATAAGAGAGAACTTTTTAATTGAAATAAATGTATGATCTCTGGTGAAGATCTTAAAAAAGACATTATTAATTTAAATATTAATATTATTATCGAACTCGTCCTTGATCCCGTAAATTAACGCCTTCAGCGATTCTACTTCCTGACTGAGCATACGCTAAGGAAACTTACAGCATTATAACTCAGAAGTGGGATTCGAAGGGACGAGATATCTCGATTTAATGTAAATTGCCGTTGTATATCGATAAGTACTAATAATTATATGGACTAACGGAATACGTGTTTAAAGAAAAATCTCTGGTGCGCATGTGCGACACGTCGATTGCGTGTCGGTTAGTCTGAACGTTTGAACTATTTTTTTTTCTTTCCTCTGTTTGTTGGACGGACTAAAATTTTTTTTTTTTTTACAAAAGGCAAAATCATATGAATAACTAATATTGAAGTGCGCGTTTTATGGACTTCTCTGAGTGCGCGAGCAATTTATCAACGCGACAGAATCGGCGACTTAATTGCTGGTCGAGGTGATATCGAGTAATTTTCGTTGCGATAAGTCTTGGAAACGGCTGACGATGAGTAACGTACAGTTAGATCAATTAACGTTAGAAGGATTGCGAGAAGTGGCGCGATCGCACTCGCTCGAGGCCGGAGGTGGAAAGGCGTTACTAATCGAAAGGATTTCGGCATATTTTGAGCGCACGGGTTGGCCTGAGCAAATGCGGGTCACGGCGCCGGGAAGTGCGGAAGAAAATATATCACCGTCATTTTTGCCAGGACCATCATCGTTTCGAAACAACATAAAAGGGCCGAGCGTGACGGAAAATGTGCAAATTGAGACAAATAAAACGCGTCGCACGACGAGTGTGCCGAATATCGGAGCGGCGCATGACGTGCAAGAAATCGTACGGGCAGCGATACAAGCATATGAGGAAGCGAGACAGACGCGCGCGACGATAGAGAGCACTGTTATAAGACAGAGTTCTGAAACCTTGACAGGCGAGTCGCGCAACACAACAAACAATTCTATACATGATTGGAAACAAATTAAATTTGCAAAGAATGCTATTCCTCCTTTTGCCGGTAAAGATGATGAAAACGTGCGGAAATGGATAGAACGGGCGACGGCTATCGCCAGACTTTACAATATTTCGGACGATTCATTGGTGATGGCTGCGGCTGGTCAATTGAAGGATAGGGCGCTGAATTGGTTTCATCGGCAATCTATCGAGACGATATCTACGTGGGAGGATTTCAGAACCAAAATCTGTCATTATTTCGATCGACGGGAATCATATACGGCAACAATGACACGTATTAACGGGCGTTTTTGGCGATCTCATACAGAGCGTTTTGTGGAATATGCGGAAAGCAAATTGCAACTGATGCAGATACTATCGCTTACAGAAAGAGAGCAAATCGAATTACTGGCGGATGGTATTCGTGAACCATCTTTAAGGCGCCAGGTTCTCGGTACTTGGGTTCAAACGGTTCCCGATTTCATAGACCACGTTCGGATAATTACGGAGGACAATATCATGCAGCGACAGTTCACCAATGTTGGAGCGCGGTCGTTTCCGGCGGGGAGGGGGATTGCGAGTGCTCCCGTAAAAACATGCACAGTTTGTAAGCGAATAGGTCATGATTCGCATGAATGCCGTCAGACTAGGATGACGTGTTTCCGATGCGGTCAGCAGGGACACATCAGTCCGGCCTGTCCACGGCGTAACGCGGGCCCCGCGGCACCGCGAAGCCATATGATTCAAGAGGAAACAGACATCTCTTCGCCTCAGGTCGTGGATGAGTCCACCGTGAATCGAATTAGCCAATCTGTGAATAGCACTCGCGACGGACCGTGCGTGAGGCTGCACAGTATTGCTAATAAATTCAAATCGTTTCGTGCTCTTATTGACACGGGAAGCCCAGTGAATTTAATTAAAAAATCAGTATATCAGGACTTCTGTCAGAGCGATAGACTTTTTAAAACCGAGAAGAATCTGCGTTTGAGAGGAGTCAATGACTCCGCGATTGCGGTTATCGGCAAAGTGTTTGCCCAGATTGCATTGGAGAAGCTACCGGAACAGTGGTTTGATATGGTGTTGTACGTGGTTGACGACGGAACAATGGCGCACGAGATTTTGATAGGCCGTGAATTCCTTATTAGCTCAGAAGTTAAACTAATTTACCAGAAGGGGGAATATGATTTTGTTTATGCGACGGAAGCAGAAGAAAAGTTAGAATCAATTCTAGCCATAAACGTGGTGGAGGAGAAAGAGCCATTCGATTCTATTTTGGAAAGTTTGGATGCGGATGTATCAATGGAGAGAAAAAACGAATTATTCGAAATTTTAAATGGAGAAATTGACAAGACAGTGGAGCCAAGCAATGATGACTATTGTGTAAGAGTCCATCTGAAGGATAACTCTTTATTCAGATATGCGCCAAGAAGGATGTCGTATGCGGAAAGGAAGGAGGTGGATGAGATAACGGAGGATCTTTTAAAGCGTGATATAATTCAGCCCAGCATTTCACCTTACTGCTCACGAATTGTATTGGTGGCAAAGAAGAATGGCAGTAAACGCATGTGCGTTGATCTGCGACCTTTAAATCAGAGGATTTCGCCACAAAAATTTCCATTTCCAGTGGTTGATGACCAATTGGATCAATTGTATGATAAGCGTATCTTTACGAAACTGGATTTGAGGGATGGTTTCCATCAAATTCGTATACATCCGGATGATACGAAATATTTTGCGTTCGCGACGCACAATGCTCAATATGAATACAAAAGAATGCCGTTTGGGTATTCTGAAGCGCCGGCTGAGTTCCAGAAGCGGCTTTTTGTTATATTTAAAGATTTATTGAAATTAGAAAAAATCATTTTGTATATCGACGATATTTTGATTCCGACTTTTACAATTGACGAAAATCTAAAAATTTTAAAAGAAGTAATGTGTATATTAAAGAAATATGGTCTTGAATTGAATGTATCGAAATGTTTGTTTTTAAAAAAAAAATAGAATTCTTAGGTTACACTGTTTCTGCTGATGGGATTACCATGAGTAAGCGCCACGTGCAAGCTATACTAGATTTTCCGCAACCAAGTAATGTGAGACAGGTCCAAGGGTATCTCGGTCTGACTAATTATTTTAGACGGTTCATCAAGGATTATGCAATTAAAGCTCGACCTCTCACGCAGTTAACCAGAAAAAACGCTATTTTTGATTTTGACATAGACTGCGTAAAGTCGTTTCAATTACTTAAAAAAGAATTAACCTCAGCACCAGTCTTACACATATATAATCCAGTCGCAGAAACGGAGCTACATACAGACGCTAGTATTTTAGGGTTTGGGGCCATTTTATTTCAGAAACAAAAAACAAATATCTGGGCACCCATCGCATATTTTAGTAAAGCGACGATTGATGCAGAAAAGCGTTATCATAGTTATGAATTGGAAACCTTGGCCATTGTAAAAGCCATAGAAAGGTTTCATGTATATTTGCAGGGTATTGTTTTCAGGGTCGTGACTGATTGCAATTCACTTGTATTGGCAATGAAAAAAATCAATATAAATCCGAAAATTGCGAGATGGTCACTGGCGCTACAAAATTATAAGTTTGAACTTGTGCATCGTTCGTCAGAGAAAATGACGCACGTAGATTGCCTGAGCCGCAATATTTTATTAATCAATTCGATATCGATGGAAGACGAGTTAATGTATAAACAGTTAATGGATTTAAAATTAAAAGAGATTGCCGAGGAAGTAGAACTCAAAGGGAGTAAACATTTTACATTAATAGATGGTCTGTTATTTAAAATTTATAAAGATAAAAACCTATTTGTTATTCCGGAGGGCATGATTAATAATGTTATCAGAAATTGTCACGACGAGCGAGGACACGTAGGCTATGATAAAACGGTAGCAGGTATCTTGACGCATTACTGGTTCCCGGGTCTCAAAGTCAAAGTACGACAGTACATAGAGAATTGTATAAAGTGTTTGTCTTTTGCTGTATCAACTGGAAAAGCAGAGGGAGAGATGGAATTGATTGATCGAGATAAAAAGCCATTGCAAACAGTACATATAGACCATTTTGGCCCACTAGAAACTACGGCGGATAAATTTAAATATATCTTGGTTATTGTTGATGCATTTACTAGATTCGTATGGTTATTTCCGACTAAGACTACCAATACTGCTGAAGTGATAGATCACGTGATAACAATTTGCAACTTATTCGGGTATCCGAGACGTATAATTAGTGATAGAGGAACGGCTTTTACGTCGCACAGTTTTGCGGAGTTCACTCAAGAAAATAACATTAAACATGTTATGACCGCGGTGGCCTCCCCATGGGCAAACGGATTGGTGGAAAGGGTCAATCGTTTCCTAAAATCAACATTGGCTAAATTGGCAAATGATTTGTCGGGATGGAAAGATGTGCTGGGTAAAGCGCAGCACGTTATTAATAATACATTAAATAAAGCGGTCGGGACGTCGCCCAGTAAGATATTGTTGGGATATGAACAAAATCGAAATTCGGATGAGCAATTGCGCGATTTCATTGATGAACTGCGTGGGGTTGATCTCAATATAGAAACAGAGAGACGCGAAACGCAGGATCTTGCACGTACGGTAAATAGACAATTGCAAGAATATAATAAGAAAAAATATGATGAACGACACCGAAAATGTACTAAATACAGTGTAGGTGACTTGGTATTAATTCGCTCTCTGCAACATAAGCCGGGGTTAAATCAAAAACTACTTCCAAAATATAAAGGGCCGTATAGAATAAAGGCTATTCTCAAAAAAAATCGGTTTGTAGTTACGGATATCCCGGGTTATAATCTTACATCGAGACCATTCAATACCATACTCTCAGCTGACAAAATAAAGCCATGGATTCGCGTAAGCAACAGCTCTGAGGGGGGTTCCAGTACAGAGTCGATTATGTCGAAAGGAGAAGCGTCAAATGAAAATTAGAAAAGTAAAGAGATACTGCGAAATAGATGCATGTTTGCGTGCAAATACCAGACATTTTATAATAACGCGAACAAGCTAACAGTTAAATAATTGCGCAACAGTATAATTTGATGACCGGTTCGAGGACGAACCGATTGACAGGACGGCCGAAGCTGTAAGAAAATTAGGAGACGAATTGCCGATAGTCGGTAAAGAGGGTAAAGTAACTGATCAGAAACAATTAGGAACGTAGCGAAATAAGCAGAAAAGGGGGCACTGGCCACCGGACGGTGCCTGGCGAATTTGGATTGGTGGATAAGGGAAAAATCTTCGAGTAGGGTCAAGGGAGAAGAGAATAAAAGAGAGGTAACGAAGTACGCGGGGCCTTTTTCGTGGTCGGAAGTTGAAATAGTAAGTGCATAATACAGAGTGGTGAACGTAAAGATATTGGAAGAGAAGTAGTAAAGGGAGTCAGGCGAGATTGCCGATTTATGGACAAAAAAGACTTGGTGTGCCGAACAAGGAGAGAAGCGAATATTGAGGCCTGATACCGAACAAGGGCTTTAAGAGAAACTAAAGCGAGTTAACGAGTAGCATAAGCTAAGTGGACAATATATATTTATGTATATCTGGAAATCACGTATTTCGCGGATAAGAGAGAACTTTTTAATTGAAATAAATGTATGATCTCTGGTGAAGATCTTAAAAAAGACATTATTAATTTAAATATTAATATTATTATCGAACTCGTCCTTGATCCCGTAAATTAACGCCTTCAGCGATTCTACTTCCTGACTGAGCATACGCTAAGGAAACTTACAATATTTTCTTTTTGAGGCGTCTCGGTTTCCCTTGCTCTTTCTTCATAATTAATGATTTGAACTGCCTCGTAGTTATCGGCTTCCTCGACTGGATGTGCGGTAATTCTTGTCGCCCAGTCCGCGTATACTTTCCGCGTTGCTTTGCCGTTTGTCATATCATATACGAGCGTGAATGGCCTCTCCACTTGCGTTGGATTTTGGCTCGTGCTGCGTACTGTGATGCTTGCCATGAGCGATACTTGAACGCCTTCGTCGTCGTTCTGCAGAGTGAATCTGTCCAGTACCGTCTCAGGATTTCTCTTAGTCGTGTTTACGCTGTGTAGAATCTTGATTGTTTCCTCCTCGCCGTCACTGTTGTCTTCGATCACAGGAGTTTCTTCAAGTTCCTTAGCGATTTTCTTAAGTCTTTCGACTCGTCTTTGTCTCCTTTGTAGCGCGTGGATGCTTCTTGTTCGCGTCTCGAGGAGTTGTTTGATTTGCCTTTTCAGGCTCTCCTCTTCCTGCGCCAGAGATTTCAATTGCTCACCGATCGTTTCGTTCGCTGCCATTGCGCTCGCTGCGGTTGCTCGGTCGCGACTGAGCGAGTCTCGCGCCGCGTTGAGTGGGTTAGCTCCCCACCACTTGCGTATCGTTCGATCCTTTTTATTGGCTATCGCCGGTACACCGTTAAACATGCACAATTGTTCATTGGCTCTCCGTAATGGTTGCGGATTACCGTAGGACCACGAAATTATGCGATTTGTTTCTTCGTCTGGTTTTTCCCTTTTTATTTCTAGGTTTCCAGATTTTTTGAAGATGCAAGTGACAGTTTCTTTTTCTTCGTGAGACTTATTAATTTTGACTCTTTTTTCATTTTCAGGTGCCGCTTCCAGGGATCTTCGAGTTGATGCGTCGCCGTGGACTTCTCTCCCCCTTTCCGGTTTCTCCTTACTAATGATTTCGCTGTCTTTTTCAGGTGCTGCTTCCAGGGATCTTTGAATTGATGCGTTGTTTTGGCTCTTCCTCCCCCCTTCTGCTTTGACCTTACTGATTCTTTTTTCTTTTTCAAATGCTGCTTCCAGGGATCTATGAGTTGATGCGTCGCCGTGGACTTCTCTCCCCCTTTCAGTTTCAGTTCCGAATTTGTTCCTGACCTCGTCGATGATGCTGTTGGATTCGAGCTGCGTTCCCCGGGATTCCAGAGTGTTAGACACCTTACGGATCTCCTTGCGTCCCTTTGTTTCCGCTTTCCTCTCGTTCGCTACGATCTGGTCTGTTGGAACGCCGTTCGATTTCAGCTTTGCGTCTGAGGATTCCGGAGTTGTCAACACCTTTCGGATCTCGTCGTTTCCTCTCGCTTCAGCTTGTTTCTTCACGGCCATGGATACTTCAGCCCTCGTGGATCTTCGCGCGTTGACCTCTATCCAGTCTTTTGCGTTACCGAATACGGTTCCAGTATGGCATTGTTTCTCCATTAAAATTGCTTCTGGTGGAATTTTTGTGAATGGCTTCAGCTTCCACTCAGGTATGAGTTTCAACATTGCGATGGTTATCGCGTTGATGTCTGCTTCGTCGGAATTTCTCAAGGTAGGTTCGCGATGTGGCCTCAATTGCCTAGCGTTGTAAACGCCGATCGCTTGTCCGTCCGTAGTTTCTACTAGATACGCGTTTTTGCGTATGACCTCTCGTATTACGTATGGTCCTTCGAAAACTAGGTGGATCTTTCTCGTTAGTCGTCTGCTCGCGTCGGATCTTCGATGGAGTCGACACCAGACCTTGTCTCCTGGTACGAAGTCTTTTGCAGCTTCGTGCTTCTCGGATTGTTTCTTCCTGCACGCTGCTTTTTTCCGTAGATATTCCTCTACTTGTGCCCGTTTTTCTTCCAGGTCTGTTTCCTGTGTTTCTTCTGGAAATATTCTTGGGTCAATGTTGAAGTTCGACGGTATTTCCGGGTAGAAATCCATCGGTCTGCATCCCGTACTGAAATGCTCGGTATTGTTTACGACGTTTTCAAATCTTACGAGGATTTTGTCCCATTGAGTTTGCTTGTTGTGAAAGTAAGCTCGGATAACTCTGCCGAGTTCCCGCATGACCCTTTCAACCGGATTTGATTGTGGGTTGTACGGCGATGTGCGCCTTATCGCGAAACCGGTTTGCCCCGCGAATTCCTTCCACCTTTCCGTGATGAATTGCCCACCGTTGTCAGTGAGTATCGTTTCGGGTAGCCCTACTTCACGAAAGTATTCCCCTTGTAACGCGCTGGTTATCGCGTCGAGCGATTGGTTTTTTAGCGGATACATTTTTGTTAATTTAGAAAATTGATCTAAAAGAACGAGGATATACTTGTAACCTAATCTTGTCGCCGGTAGTGGACCGAATATATCGAGCGAAACTATTTTGCCCTTGTCGCTGGGAAGCTCGTAGTACTGCTCGCCTTGAGTAGGACGAGTGTAGTATTTAGTCGCGATACACACCTCACAAGACGCAACCACGTCCCTGACAATTCTGTCGAGGTTGTGAATCTTAAAGAATCGCGTCGCGAATTCCCTGACCTTATCTGTACCAAAATGGACGAGATATTTATGTATTTTGAGCACTAATTCCCATGCTGCGTTTTTCGGGACAGTTATGCGCTCTCGGTGATTCTCACCTGTGCGAACTAGGCCTTCTCTCAAATGGTATTTGTTACCCCCATTTTGCAAAATGTTTTGCGTTTCGGGATCCTCCGTTTGAGAATTTCTGAGAAATTCGATCCAGTTTGTCGTGTCGTTTCCGTCCTCGTGATTCAGGATGTGACAGATTTTCGGATCATTTTTGTCGTTAAACGTGTCGCCTTGACGCGATAATGCATCTGCGATGTTATTTTCCCTGCCTGGAATATGTTCGATCTCTAGGTCGAATTCCTGTATGAACGAAAGCCATCGAGCTATGCGCTCACTAGAGTTTACGCATGAGCTCACGAACTGCAACGCTCTGTGATCGGTGTGAACCCGTATTTTTCTTCCTAACAGAATTACGTGCCATTTCTTGAGCGCGAATACTAACGCGAGACACTCGAGTTCGGTAATCGTGTAATTTTTTTCCGCGGCCTTTAAACTTCGATTCGCGTATCCGATCGTATATTTTTCGTCGCTATTGTCCGTATATTGGTATAATCTCGCGCCTAACCCTGTTTTTGACGCGTCTACGTACAGACCGAAATTCATCTTTGGCCGTATCAGATACAACGTCGGGGCTTCTTCGAACGCGGATTTAATCTCGTTGAAAGCTTTTTGCTCGTCTTCCCCCCAGGAGAATTTGACGTCTTTCTTTAGCAATTTTTCGAGAGGCTTTGTCATTTTGGCTAGGTTTTTTATGAACCTTCGATCCCAGTTAACTAGTCCGAGAAACGATTGTACCCCCTTCTTGTTGAGAGGTCTGGGAGAGCTTCGGATCGCGTATCTTGTTTCGTTATTTATGTCCGCTGTGATCTCGTTAAACGTGTGGCCCAGGAAAGTAATTTTGTTTTTCATAAATTGGCATTTTTCTTTATTCAGCTTGAAGCCTACTTTTTCCAGCTTTCCCAGCACAATGTCGATGTGTTGAAGGTGTTCTTCGCGGGAATTTGACGCTATCAGAATGTCGTCCAAATAAACGATCACAAAGTCGAGCGACTCGTCTCGGAGTGCCTGATTCATTGCTCTCGTGAACGAAGCGCCAGCTGTTTTTATGCCGAAAGGCAACCTCTTGAAGACGTATGTCTTGTTGTTGAAGATGAAGCCTGTGTACTTCCTGCTTTCTCTTTCCAGTGGAATCTGCCAGAAGGCTTTTGTGACGTCCAGCGTGGAAAAGAATTTGCGGTTTCCCATTCTTGAGAAAACCTCGTCTATAGTCGGCGGCTGGGCGTAGTCGTTGCGCATACGCTTGTTTAACTCGCGCGCGTCTAGACATACGCGTATCTCGCCTGACTTTTTTATCACCGTTACGAGGGGACTTACGTATGGCGTACTTGCCTTTGCGATTATTCCTTTCGCTTCCCACTCGCTTATGCTCTCTTGGACTTTTTCCTTGTGTTTGTCGGGTATCGGATAAGTTCGTTTCTTGAATCCATCATCGTTTAGCATTTCAATTTTATGCCGATAATGGTTCACGCGGCCGATTCCGTCGTTGAAAACGCTCTTATGTTTTTGCAGGATTTTTTCTAGCCGTTTACCCCCTTCTACTTCGGACGTAATCGCGTTGATTGTCCTCGGAGGTTTTACGTTGGCTCGTCCGAATTTTACCTCGAACTCCCTCGGTGAATAGGTTATTTGCGCGTTGTACTTCATCAGCATGTCGCTGCCCAGGATCATGGGATATGATAGTTTCTCGACGATGTAGAATTCTTGCGTCAAAGCTATTCCGTTGAGAATTACATCTGCTTGGATTTTGCACGCGATGACTTGTCCTTTTTCGCCGAATGCGCCCCTTAGGTTACACCTTTTTGTCGGGATCCTGTCAAAATTTTCTTTAGCTTTCGCTATTTGTTCGAACGTCTCTTTGGATATCGCCGAAACTTGCGCTCCAGTGTCTATTAACGCTGCGAATTTTGTTCCGCCTATTTTTGCGCTAACTAGAGGCTCGTTTTTCTTGTTTGTTACGCTACTGCTCGTGTCTTCCTCAAGATCATCGAGAATTTCGCGTGTGCGTATTATCGTTAGATTTTTCGCACTTCCGGTCTCGGATTTGATTTCGTCCTCCCCCTTCTCGTCCGGAGTATCGACAGATTTCTCCTCCTCTCCTTTCGTTATCGATGTCACCGCCTTTTTGGTCTGACCGGTCTTTTTCTCGGCAGCGTTTTTCTTACCGTCCACGTTTACACGTCTCGGCTCCGCTTTCGATTTTTGGCGACCTTTTTTATGGTCATCCTCGCTATCACTCGACGGCATTTCCACCACGGGTTGCGGATTACTCTCGCGTCGTTGGCCTTGGAATTTATTTGTGTGCCACGGTAGGGCTTTGAGCGTTTGACCCGGTTTCCTGCTGTATTCGCGCGGTTTATCGTACTGCGGGCTACTCTTTTTCTTCTCGGAGGAAGCTGGTTTAAGAGCGCTTTTTTCCGGTTCCGTACGCGTTTTGTTTGAGAGTTCCCTCTCGTCTTGGATTTCCTCCAATATTTCCAACAGATCTGAAATCGATTTAGCGGTCGTTGCTCTAATTTCGCGCGCGATTTCTCTATCGAAATGCCGCTTTAAACATCTAATCAGCTCTCTGTCAGACATCGGTGGTTCGAGCACCCGCGCTTGCTTGACTAAGTCTAACGCGTAGTCCGACATTCTCGCATTTTTCGCCGACTTGTATTTGCCCGTGTAGAGCTTTTCGCGCAATTTAGCTTGCTTGTCGTCATTCCAGTAGAATGCTGCGAATTCTGCTTTGGCTTCGTGGATATTTGTGAAATCGTTTAATTCCCACCACGTAGATGCTTGTTCTTTAAGACATTTTCCGAAAAAATACAATTGATCGGGTTCGTCTATTTGTTCGTATCGCGCTATTCCTTCAAAACGTTTGAGGAAACGCATCGGATTCATCGAATCCTGTTTGCCGTTGAATTTAATATCTTCGAACGGACTTTTTAACCATCCGCCGCGAGGTAGTCGTATCCCATCTATGGGTCGCGCGATAACGCGATTCGCTTTGTATTGTTCGTCGTCGCTACTCGAATTTAATTCGTCATTCGCGGCTTTCCTTTTATGCGAAACCGTTAAAGTTTTTATTGCGCCCAATATTGTGTCTATTGACTCCTCTAGCTTCCGGAATCTATTTTCGTGCGGATATGTTTCGGTCGGACTCGGTTGAGCCTTGTCGCTGCCTTCGTCCATTTTTGACGTTGGTTTTGGAATTTCCTTTCCCGAACGCAATACGCTTACTGGCGTATGAACTACTTTTAGCCTTTTGTCGCTACCTGTTTTGTCCCCGTCCATTTTGCAGGATTTTTTAAAGAGGTATTCGGATTTATGCGAGCAAAAACGACTGTTTCCTATCGTATGTTACGGTACGAGCTTCCTTTTGGATCAGGCTTAATTTTTGAGAATAATATTGTCGCGTATTCGATCGTTTTCTCGAGACGTTATTTCGTTTTACACGGAGGTACGTGTTTTGTTTAAAACTACTTGACCCGATTAATGAATTTGATCGTGTTATTTTGATTCTTTCGCGAGACGTTATTTCGTTTTACACGGAGGTACGTGTTTTGTTTAAAACTACTTGACCCGTTTCCGAACCTAGATTCTTTTTTCGAGACGTTATTTCGTTTCACGCGGAGGTACGCGTTTTGTTTTGAAACTACTTGACCCGTTTTTTGAATCTAAAACGATGTTACTTCGGTTTTTTGTGTTCCTGTTCTCGATTATTGACCCGTTTCGCGAGATCTTTCGCTCTAACGCAGAGGTATGCGTTTTGTTTTGGAGTTACTAAACACGGTACTTGAATCTACGATTGAGGATTACCTTTTTCGCATTCGTTGTTACGCTAATTATCTCTTGATTTGTTTTCGTGACTCGTCACGATGTTAAACGAAAAAATTTCGCTATTTTTAGCCTTACTCGGTTTATTCCGATGACGAATTATTGGATTTGACCTACTTCACACTACTTTAGATATTATATTTTATAAAAAACGTACGGCATTTTGTTTTGGACCGTCTGATCCATGTCGCATAGTTAATTATAATTTTTTATTTATATCCCGCACTTAGCGGTATCGTCTTAATCGCCACAATTTCTTGTTGGGATCAGTTTCGATTTTATTTGCCACGCCGCAAGTTTTTATTTTGTTTTGTATCGCGACGAGCGATCCTAATCACTATCGTTATTTATATACGATTTGTTTAGTGACAGGTTTCGGATTTTGTAAAAAAAAAATTTTCCGTATCCGAGTACTTATTTTTCTTGCCGCGCCGCGCATTGTTTTTAATTTTATTTTATTTCTCGCGACGAGCGATCCTACTCACTTTCGCCAAGGTGTATTGGTGCATGGGTGATAGGATTTTCACTTCCGTTTACAGGTTTTTCACCGCCGCGCCGCACACTGAATTTTTGTTTTGTTTTACCGCGACGAGCGGTCCTGTCACGGTCGCCAGGGTTTTTTGGGGTTCGCCTTTCGGCTTTCCCGGTTCCTCGATAAATCTAGATTCCCCGGACCCAAAAACTAGCATACTAACGCCGAGCATTTTACTGTGACCGGACACGTAGGGTGGAAGGAACCAAACGTGGACTTACCAGTCGCCAGGTTTCAGCGCTTTCGCTTCTGTCAACGGTCGCCAGCTGTTTTATCCTCTGCTAACAGCAAGGTTGAACGCTGCGTCGATTTCTCCACTGCCTCCTCGATGGATGTCGGCCTCCTCGGTCGATCTGGATTCGAAGTTATCCCATCCACGAGACTTACGGCCTACACTACACTCGCGCATCCATTTACTAATCGTGGTTTTTCTGTTACAGGTTCCCCAGGATGACAGGATTCCCAGGACTGCCAGGCTGCCACATGGATCGTCGGATGACTCGCGCTAAGGTAGGTATGGATGTAATTGATTCGACACAGGTTTAAATATTTTAACCAAGTAAAATATTTATTCACTGTCACCGAAGTGACGATCACGCACGCAATACATTGTGTGTTACGCACTACGCGGTCGCTTCGCGCCGCGCAAGGCCGATAAATCGGTCTTCGAAAGATGTCCGGCACACTACTTGCCGAGACACCTTGATCTTAGTATCGGATACATTTTCGAACTAACTTCTAACTCTCGTTTTGCGGACGAAAGTTTCACTAACTCTAACTCTCGTTTTGCGGACGAAAGTTTCACTAACTCTAACTCTCGTTTTGCGGACGAAAGTTTCACTAACTAACTCTCGTTTTGCGGACGAAAGTTTCACTCACTCCTCTCGGCTCGAGCCCGTCTTCTTATACTCGACCGACTACCGCTTTCCCCTTCCTTGACGGCGCTCGCCAATCCGGTTCCAGATATTTGGTAGTAAGATCTCCGCCAATCGGTGTAAAGGTCACCCGACAAAGACGCGAGTTGTTTGCGCCGGCGGCGGCATCGAGCCGTCAAAAGCACAATAGCCCATTCAATCTTAGCGGTAAAAGTTTTGCGGTGCTCGGTTATTTATTGACCGACTGTTTTTATTCTCTTTGATAGCTTTTACCGCTGTCTGCGCTATCGCCCTTTTGATTCCTAATAAGGAATATAATATGCTACAGGCCGCTTATAGGTATTTTTACCCGTGTCAAAATAAAATAATAAATTTTGCCTGTAGCCTCGGATATATAAAATGAAATTAACTCAATAATAACATAATAATCTTTTTGACCCGCTTTTAATCTTTATTTAATTTAACCAACTTATTTCGCGAGTCATTTCCGAGCGTAATGATTGTTAAACTTAAACTTTGCGTCTCGTACTTCGAGACGCTTATCACGTACTTATTAAAAGAGATGAAAAACTAATTTTTAATGAAAATTGTAATTACTTATTTTCTACGCAAAACACTATTATATTTACACTTATATCCTATAGCCAAATGTAAATGTAATCTTAAAATCTACGTCTACGCCTTTAAAATAATATCGGGCGTAGCGATAACTTTTCGCAACTGGCTTTTACTTTAAATTAAAAATAATCTTTTCCGAATTTACGGATACATGAAAATAGTTAAAATAAAAGAATTTTGAGTATTATTACTCACGCCAGTTAATTAATTAATTAGACGAGGTACTTAGGTTTTGACCGGTGGTTCCCGGATCTCCCTCGTCTCAGCGGTGTTCCTGGGTTCCGCTCCGGTTGTCCCTGGTTCCGCTGTAGCTTTCCGGCTCGCGACCGGATGATGGTCCCGCTGCTAGTACGAGACCCGTAGTCGGTTGCAAGGTCCCCGTAGAACCTCATCAGCTTTACCTCCGGATCGTCCAGTCGAGCATCCAGGAACCGGTTGCAAGGTTAACAAACAACAAGGTCAGAAAAGTGAAAATGTAATGACCATTATTAATTTTATTGTTTATTTAAAATATGCGATAATTTTAAGTTTAAAAATCGCGCCTGCTCAACCGTTGACCGAGCTGATCAGACGCGGACCATTCCAAGATGGCGACAACTTCGCCAGACGGATCTCCACGATTGGAGGAAACCTTGCTGGGCTCTGATTGGACACTGCACCAGCAGAAGGGAGAACAGTCGGATCCAGGGGTATAAAAGCTGAACCCGAGAAAGCTCTCCAGTGATTCTGGCGAGAAGACCACCACTCAGCGAAGTGGTCGGCAACGCGTCACTCAAAGGTGAAACGCGAACCACCGAAAATGTTATCGGCGTGTGTAAAAGCGTTGTAAGCCATTATGGCTAACAACTTGTGTACATTTATTTTGTTTTGTGTTAAATATACTGTTTATTTTAATTATTAATCAAAATAAATTGTGTGAAGTTTATTTCGGTCTGAACCTGTGAAAAGAATGTTGTCGATACTTACCTTATCCGTTCTGCATCCTGGTGATCCAACGTCCGTGCGCGAGGTGAACCTATGAACAAACAAACAAAAGGATTAGAACGAGATACATTGCAGCATCTCATCAGGCGTCATCGTCCACGCTGAAGGAAGCGACATCCAATCCTGAGGGTCACGGAAGGACGAAACGAGGATTTTAACCTTCTCGTTTAAAAGGTCAAAACGAGTGGCGACCAATCTACGGCGAACGTATTGCTGCCTGCGACTGGTGAGTCCTAAGTAATATTTCTCCATAGGGCGCGTCCGGTCACAACCTAACCTAACTATCTGACCGGGGATTGTTCTACATGCTACCTTCAAGACACTGACCTCGATTTGATCAGGTCCGGGTGCTTTGTTATTTTTAAAACTTTTAACTACCTCGACCACTTCTTGCTCCGTGAAGATAGGAGCGTCGGCCGTATTTGGCGCAACTTGCGCGTTTTCCTTGACTTTGCTTTGACTATCTGTATCCTCATTCTCTTGGTCATCTGGGACGTGGACATCCAGAAGGTAGCTGGCTGTCTCTTCTACGGTGTTGGTAGAGTATTCGCCTCGCCGGAAGGTGTTGACCACCCTCTCAACCCGGAGTTTTTCAGCTTGTTGCTTATAAACGTAGCCCCAAGCCTCCGAGTTGCCGTGCCACGTGACGTATTTTGGCCAGCTTGCGAGCTTTGCCTTCCTCACCTCCCTTCCGTAATATCGCAAAGATACGCGGTACTCCTGGCGAAGGGTGAAGTAATTGGGCACCCCTCGCCTTACCTGGGTTGCACGTCTTAACCTATATACTGACTTTTTGATGACAGTCAGTTCTCTATTCCACCATGGGTTGGATTTTCTAAACCTTCGTTTTCTTGGCATAGAAGACTTACAGGCCTCTTGGAGCACCACCGTAAGTTCCTACGCCATCAATTCTACTTCCTCCGCAGACTGCAGACCAAGGACCTCGAGCTGTGACCTGGATAGATCGCGCAGGCTCTCGGCGAACCGATCCCAATCGGCCCGACGTGTGTCGAAACGATTGGTCTCGCCCCCCCCCCCCCCGGTCATTAGTAGATAGGGACAGTGGGAATCTCGTTAATCCATTCATGCGCGTCACTAATTAGATGACAAGGCATTTGGCTATGTTTCATCGTGCGCCTACCATTGCTCCCATAATTCGGGTGCACGGCTAGCACACAATGATATTGTAAGGGACTTACGGTTTACTGTTGGCGGTCGCAAATAGCCCTCATATATACGGAACCAACATGTGGTTCTCTCATTCACACATACGCTACAGCACGTGGAACAGTGCGTCCATGCACAGACGTGACAGAGGCTCATTGGCACTACTAGCGGTCTGCTACCGCTTATTCTCTATAACGAGACGTAATACCGTTAAATCTGCGCCAGTTCATCCACAAGCCCCACAGCACACGAGTAGTGAGAATCCGCAGCTGAGTTGTTGTTAAACCGAGCTGCCTCATCTCACACTCACTCTCCGGGCTCCAGACACCTCGCCATGAGATTGTAATGGCGGTGAAACAAACATTATTGCGAGGCACTCCTGTATGTTCCGCCACGCGGCTCACTAGATCATCATTCGATCGGTACTTCTCGACCTTGCGCTCCCCTGGCGGAAATTGTTAATAGGAAATTATGTTTATGAAGTGTTTTATCGATGGTTACACTGTTTATGAAGAGTTTTATTGATAGTTGATATTGTTTGGAAGCACGTCACAAATCCCTAACATTTTACAAACATTTAGAAAACTATAATCGAAATGATTGAAACTATGTCATTAAACGCCACTTAAACATTTTATAAGAAACGCTTTAAAAACAATCACGTAACATAGATTTTAGCGTGCATCAAAATAGTCTGACAAACATGTCGTAAACATTTTGTTCGTAAACAATTAGTAAACATCTCCATTATATGGAGATCTCTGTTTAAAAACAGCAAATGCAAATCGAACAACTTCTAAGCATCCAGAGGAATTCATAATTAATGTTGTCTTCAATGTGCTACAAATACTTTTATAACATAACAAGGAAACACCTCCTGAGCACACATCTCCAATATATGATCAAATTTTTAATTTTCTGGTTAACGATATTACGGACAATCTGACAGGTTGTTTTAGCAGACAGTAAAAAATAAGTAAAATTTTAGTCATTTCAGTCATATAACTTTTTAAAAATAATTATTTTATTATTTACATATATAAGTTATACATAATGTAACTTATACATATACGTCATTTATATGTAATTTTACCTAAAAGAATAAAAAAAAATTCAGAAGAATATTTTATGAATACAAAATAAAAATTAAGTTTATTTAGACATTACAGTAAGATTATCTGAATTCTTTTCAGTCTCCGTAACAGCCGAATGGCATTTCACACACATAGTTAGCACATGATACATCTATAAAAATGCACTGATTTTTTATTTGATTTACGTCGATGTATTTTAAATGGCCATAGCTATCTATTTTTTGAATATGAAAATTTCTTATATTTTTATTTTTAATAATAGATTTACATACGTTAAGCTGCTGTACAATTAGTTTAACACCAACTGGAAATCTCAAAATTGATCTAATTACAACCTTTTCTCTAGAGCTGATTAATATGTATGAGTCATTATTAAGTTTATTGTTATTATATTTACTACATGTATATCTTATCCGCTTATAAATTATTTTCTGATAAACTAGATAATTTTCAGTTAACATACCGTTTATCACAAGTAATTGCTCTTCCTCGGATGATAATAAACATTTTTCGCCTTTTCCTAAAAGTATAATTTCTTCTCTACAACGCATAAAGCAAATAAAATTTCTTTTTAAAATTTTCTCAGAAAATTCAATAGTCTTTTGTGACAAAATAAGCTTTGAACATAAATGGGGTATTGAAGTATAAATGAGAAACTTACGCGCTATTTGTAAAATAACATGCGAAGGACTATGATATAATTGCATAAGATGCCGGTTTTGACCTTCGTACAGAAAGGAATTATGAGTCCATAATGGGCCCCAGTTGAGAACACCTTTGCAAATATGTGATAGAAGATGAATGTTGTACACCATGTTTTCTTTATCAAAATATTTTTGAAATAAATACATATAGCACAAAAAAAGTTTATGAGCTTGAAACACTTCTTCACGTGTTATTGATTTTTAAAGTAAAATATTAGTTGCTGTAGATAACATTGCAAAATGATTTATATGCTTCTTTTTCAGCAGACCTTTCAAACATGGCATAGAATAAAATAATAACCATGCTCTCCACTCAGATGCTTTCCACTTACTTATGTCTTTAATGGAGCGAGGAGTTCTTGTTATTGAAGAAGGGGGATGTATCATTAAAAGTCGTTCATCAATTGTACTCCGTATATGATCCATTCCTACATTTTCTGAGATATGCCAAAATTTTTTGCGAGTAGATTGTAAAATAAGTTCAGTGTGTAATTTGGTAACTCCAAGTAGAATATTATGCATATAATCAACTACAAATCCAGCAGTAAAGTTGAAGAAATTTAATAACATTAACGATGAAAAACCTTTTACTCCTCTATACTGTCTTTTGCTTTTATTTGTTTCATCTTTCCTCTGATATGCTTTAAGCAAATCTTTTTTTATAGAGTCTAAAGTTCTTTCCTCAGCAGAATGAATTGAAATTGTAAATCTTTGTCCTTTCCGTGTGCGTTCCGATTTTTGGTAACAAAATGTGCAACCATAATAGGCAGCAAATGATTGAAAATTAAGTAGTTGATATCTTGCAACTGAGTCAGCAATGCAACAAAGTGGAATAACTTTACTAATAGTTTCTTTACCATTGTGAAACCATTTGAATCCTTCTGTGGAAAGTTTATTAGCTTCGTTAATAAATGGTTGTAGAAAAACGTTTTGATTAGGATCTTTAGATCCTATGTATAAGCCAGCAAGTAAGACATACTTGTTCCGTTCTAAAATTGGTAATTCATTTATAGTGAGATAAATTGGTCAAAGTGTCTTGTTCGATTTACCTGTGTGAATTCCGTCAGTAAAAAAAGAATAAGAAAAATTGTATGGTGAAGACAATAAACCTTTTTCAAAGTGCTTCTTGTATTCGTCTCCATCGTAAAGATCTTCCAAAGCATTTTCTTCAATTTTGTTTCGATTGAATCTGTGATTCATCACAGCATGAATAAAATCATTGTGTTTTGTCAATTTTTGAAGCTGAGACTCTAAGGATACTGAGATAAAGAAATTTGATGACTTTGAAATATTCATATCAGCACTACAATTTGTGCACATCTTATTCTCTTTCAACTCATCCTTTTTCCCAAGATAGATCTCACAGTCTGGACAATAAATATGAAAAGATATTATAGGCGTATAGCCTAATGGATTGTGTTCGACTTGGTTGAAATATTGAGACCAATTTCTTAGAAAAATATAATTTATTTTTCCTCGTCAGAGAAGTAGAGTAAAAGTACAAGTTTTGTTTGATTTGATTAATTGCGCCAGAGGCGCTTTCTCGGCAAGAGTGTAAGGCCGAGAATCAAAAGAAAAATTGACGGGCGCGGTAAGGAATTACCGGCCGCGTCTTAGTGTGTTGAACGGGTCCTAAAAAGGACGGTTCAATTGAGTTAGCTCGTTGCAGCCCCTTTCCCGGCGTCGGTGGAACTCCGTTCGGGAAGTGGTCTTCCGTCTGACAACTGCTCTCTGAGCAGGCTCTGAGCGGTGAAGTCTGTACTGCTATGGAACGAGTCTCTGATGTGCTGGTGGTAGCAACCGTCTCGGCTCTCGGAATTGCGGATTGCTCCGTGTACCGAGGAGAGAGAGGTCTCCGAATTCGGATGTCGCCTTGTGTGAGCGTGTCCCTTGGTGGTCGAGTCAACCGGACGCAGAACTCTAGTGGAATTAATTTCCACACTAGAGACTGAGGAGGTGACGGCGAAAGTGGAGTATCCGCGGGCCGCTTGGTTGAAATGTGCGGCCGATGCTGGGACTCTGTTTTCTTTTTACGCGCCTTGCGAGGCAGCGTGAGGAAAACTGCGAGACTATGTGTCTCTGGTTAGGTTCTGCCGAGGCAGAGTACGACTCAGTTCAAGGGCCCTGGAGAGAGCTCGCCTTGAAGCGAGTGAGTGAGGAAAGATCTGCGGAGCAGCTCTTTTATATCTCGTCGATCGAAGCTTGATCGCGAGAAGGCTCTTCACCGCCTGCGCAACCTGGCGGTGGGTCCGCAAGCTTGTAACTGGTAGAAGGCCCGCGGCGCGTAGCGGCGCCGCGGCGTATTATACCGCGTCAGTGCAGCGGTGTGGCGGTGAGCCGCCACAGGACCCCCTTGGCAGTTTTTAAGCCTGGAAACGCACGGTTGGTTTTGAAGTTCTGCCGCTCCTCGTCTTGTTGGTTGCGGAGGGCTTTGGTTGGTCGGCTGGTGTTGGTTCGATTGGTTGCTCATCGTCGTCCAACGTGTAAGCCGGTTTCAATCGGTCAATCGAGACGTTGATTGGCTTGCCGTTGACCAATAGCCTGTAGACTTTGTCGTTTCTGCTTAAAACGTTAAATGGTCCGTCGTATGGTTGCTGTAACGCTCTGGTCGGGCAATCGTGTCTGACGAAAACTTTTTCCGATGTGGCCAGGTCCTTGTGTACGAAGGTGCTGCGGTGGCCATGGCGTCGTAAGTGTGGACGGAGTTTGTTCATTTTTTCCTGTAAATGACGGACAAACTCGTCCGTTGGCTGCTCGTTACTGGTTTGGTCCAAAAATTGTCCGGGAATCCGAATGGTCTCTCCGAAAACTAATTCTGCTGGTGTGGCTCCGATGTCCTCTTTTACTGCGGCGCGGATGCCTAATAAAATGACTGAAAGAATTTGCGTCCATGCTTCCGTTTCGTGGCTTTTGATAGCCGCTTTGAGTTGCCGGTGTAGTCTCTCTACCATGCCATTGGCTGCCGGGTGATACGCGGTAGTTCGGATGTGTTGCGATCCGGTCAGTCTGGCCAACTGCTTAAATAGTTCCGACTCAAACTGCCGTCCCTGGTCCGTGGTGATTCGTGCCGGCGCTCCGAAACGCGCAATCCAGTTTTCGAATAAGAGGCGAGCCATCGTTTCTGCGGTGATGTCGGACATCGGGTATGCCTCTGGCCATCGTGTGAACCTGTCAATGATTGTGAGGCAGTATTTCTTCCCTCGAGATGGAGGCAAAGGTCCGACGATGTCCATATGTATGTGCTGGAACCTGCTGGTAGGCCCCAAGTAATTTCCTGTTGGTGAAACGGTGTGTCGGTGGACCTTTGATTTCTGGCAGGGAACGCAAGCCTGCGCCCATCTGCGGCAATCCTCCTTTATTCCGGTCCACACGAAGCGCTGCGTGATTAGTTTGACGGTGGTTTTTATCCCGGTGTGCGCAAGTCCGTGCAAATGCTTAAAGATTTGCTTTCGGAATTGTTGCGTGACGTATGGTCGTGGGATGCCCGTCGATGTATCACAAATCAGTTTGATATCCGTGCCGGGAATTACGGTTTCTTTAAGCTGCAACTTCGTATTCCCTTGGAGTAATGCTTGTATTTCGGCGTCGACTTTTTGAGATTTTGCGAGCTCTGCAAAATTTACTGCTTGCTGGACAGCCTGCGTCCTTGATAGTGTGTCTGCTACGATGTTATCCTTTCCCGCCACGTGTCTGATGTCGGTTGAATACTGCCCGATCAGCTCCAAGTGCCGTGTCTGCCGCGGTGAGCTCTGCAAAGGATCTTTTCGAAATGCATACACGAGCGGTTTGTGATCCGTGTAAATGATGAACTCCCTTCCTTCTAACCAGTGCCGGAAATGTTTGATTGCTGCGTATATCGCCAAGAGCTCTCGGTCGTACGGACTGTACTTCTGCTGCGCGGTGGTCAGTTTTTTGCTGAGGAACGCCACCGGTTGCTGTCCGAGTTTTCCATGCTGGTGGATTACTGCTCCGATTGCGAAATCTGAGGCGTCGGTTGTTAAGGAGAGTTCTGCTTTCGGGTCCGGATGTGCCAAGAGCGTTGCCCGTGCAAGGCTTTCTCTGCACGTTTCAAACGCTGCTTCTCGTTCTGCGCTCCATTCGATTGGTGTTTTCCCTGGTCTGTTCCCTTTTAGCGCGTCATTCAAAATTGCTTGGTCTATGGCCGCTCCCGGAATGAATCTCCTGTAGAAATTTAAGGTTCCGAGAAACTGCCGCAGCTGCTTGACGGTGATCGGTTTTGGAAATTTCTGAATGGCCTCGACTTTTTCCGGTAGTGGTTGCGTCCCTTCTGCTGAGACTTGGTAGCCCAAAAATGCTACGGTTTCTCTTCCGAACACGCATTTTGCTGGGTTTAGTTGAATTCCGTACTTGCTGAGTCTCTGGAACAAAGCTGTTAAATGTGTTTTATGTTCGTCTACGTTGTGAGATGCTACCAGGATATCATCAACGTAGGCGTAGCAGAAATCGAGTCCGCGTATCACCTCATTGATGAATCTCTGGAACGTTTGCGCTGCGTTTCTCAAACCGAAAGGCATTTTGAGAAATTCGAACAGACCGAACGGTGTGGTGATTGCCGTTTTTGGCACGTCTTCCGCGTTTACTGGAATCTGGTTGTAAGCTCTAACCAGATCCAGTGTAGAGAAAATTGTTTTCCCGTGAAGAGCCTGTGTAAAATCCTCGATATGCGGAATCGGGTATCTGTCCGGCACCGTTCGGTTGTTGAGCTTCCTGTAATCGCCGCATGGTCGCCACGTGCCACCTTTCTTCGGTGCCATATGCAATGGTGAGGCCCATGCGCTCTTAGACGGCGCGATTATTCCTTCCTGCAGTAAAAGATCGAATTGCTGCTTCGCTTCTTTTAGTTTCTCCGGCGCCAGTCTCCTCGGCCTGCATGCTTCCGGTGGTCCCGGTGTTGTCTCGATGTAATGCATCGTTGAGTGCTGCGCGGATTCCGTCTTTCCGGTTGGTCTAGTGAGCTATGGGAATTCAGCCAATAAGGCGTGAAAAGCTGTTTCCTGCAGTAACGTCTTAATTGATGTTTGTCCGGTTCTGCTCTGCAGGCTGTTTGTGGCCAATCCCGTCGTAGCGTCCAAAAGTTTGCCTCTCCTTACATCCGGCAGGAGATGGAAGTGCCCGAGGAAATCGGAGCCGATGATTGGCTGTGTGACGTCAGCTACGATGAATTTCCATTGGAAGGCGCGCCTCAATCCGATGTTGAGCTGAAGCGCGATCCACCCGTAAGTGTGAATGACAGTTCCATTGGCTGCAAACAGGGCTTGCGTTGCTCCGGACATCCGTCCGCGTACCATCGAGCGCGGGTAACACTTATGTCTGATCCCGTGTCGATGAGGTACCGAACTTTCGTTTGTCGCTCGGTTATTACAAGGCGGCAAGGTTTCGGGTCCGGGCCGTCTGCCGCCATTGATTCCGGACCGTCTAGTTTTCCGTTTTGTCCTTCTTCTTCTCCTTGTATGTACATGGCTCTGTACACTTTCTTGCCTTGCTGCCGAATCGCCGATGGAAAAAGCAAAACTCGCTGTCTTCTTCCGAATTTGATTTAGTCCGGCTGCGGCTGCGCGATCTGTGGCGCTGCTGTTTGTGGCGGTGCTCCTGCCGGCCCAATCGCGTGTTGAGTTCCGCGACTTGCTTAACCAATGCCTGTATCTGGTCCTCGAGCGAGCCGGTAGGTTTCGATTTCGTCTCCTTAGGCTTGTCCAATACTGCGACTGTTCGGCATGTGACTTCGTAAACGCGGTCGGCCTGTTCCGCCACGTCCTCGAGAAGATCGTCAGCTCGCGTCGCTAGAATAATCTGCATTTGGGCCGGTAAACGCCCCAGCCATAGCGTGCGCAGGAGTTGATCAGACACGGCATTGCCCGCGAGCGTCCTTAGATGGCGCAGGAACTGCGACGGCTTTCGGTCGCCTAGTTCCTCTCGCTCTAGTAATTGGCGGATGCGGTGTTCCTGCGAGTCGCTCAGCCTTTGGATGAGTGCCCTTTTTACGGCTTCGTATTTCCCGCATGTCGGAGGATTCGTTATCACGTCTTTGATTTCCTTGATGTATTTTGTCTCGATTTGCGAGATTGCGTATGCGTATTTGGTTGAATCCGACGTGACGGCGCTCAGCAGGAACTGGCTCTCTAATTGGGCGAACCATAATTCTGGTTCCTCCGGCCAAAAAGGTGGTACTCGCACCGATACTCTGCCGATTTATGCTGCGTCGGCGCCTGGCATATCGCCGGCCTTCTCTGATTGGCTCATTTGCTTTAACCAGTCGTCGGGGTCACCAGTTTATAGGCGTATAGCCTAATGGATTGTGTTCGACTTGGTTGAAATATTGAGACCAATTTCTTAGAAAAATATAATTTATTTTTCCTCGTCAGAGAAGTAGAGTAAAAGTACAAGTTTTGTTTGATTTGATTAATTGCGCCAGAGGCGCTTTCTCGGCAAGAGTGTAAGGCCGAGAATCAAAAGAAAAATTGACGGGCGCGGTAAGGAATTACCGGCCGCGTCTTAGTGTGTTGAACGGGTCCTAAAAAGGACGGTTCAATTGAGTTAGCTCGTTGCAGCCCCTTTCCCGGCGTCGGTGGAACTCCGTTCGGGAAGTGGTCTTCCGTCTGACAACTGCTCTCTGAGCAGGCTCTGAGCGGTGAAGTCTGTACTGCTATGGAACGAGTCTCTGATGTGCTGGTGGTAGCAACCGTCTCGGCTCTCGGAATTGCGGATTGCTCCGTGTACCGAGGAGAGAGAGGTCTCCGAATTCGGATGTCGCCTTGTGTGAGCGTGTCCCTTGGTGGTCGAGTCAACCGGACGCAGAACTCTAGTGGAATTAATTTCCACACTAGAGACTGAGGAGGTGACGGCGAAAGTGGAGTATCCGCGGGCCGCTTGGTTGAAATGTGCGGCCGATGCTGGGACTCTGTTTTCTTTTTACGCGCCTTGCGAGGCAGCGTGAGGAAAACTGCGAGACTATGTGTCTCTGGTTAGGTTCTGCCGAGGCAGAGTACGACTCAGTTCAAGGGCCCTGGAGAGAGCTCGCCTTGAAGCGAGTGAGTGAGGAAAGATCTGCGGAGCAGCTCTTTTATATCTCGTCGATCGAAGCTTGATCGCGAGAAGACTCTTCACCGCCTGCGCAACCTGGCGGTGGGTCCGCAAGCTTGTAACTGGTAGAAGGCCTGCGGCGCGTAGCGGCGCCGCGGCGTATTATACCGCGTCAGTGCAGCGGTGTGGCGGTGAGCCGCCACAGATATGTTTTCTCTTTCTTCGTCTAATAACTTGAAATAGCTGTATTTTGTTACTTTTATTGTGTTATCTCCATAAATAGCATTGAATATTTTTAAAATATCAATCTTAGCTTCCCATGATAAGTTATGTCTCAATCCTAACACTAAACACATGAACATTACATCCGCAGCAGCAGTTTTGGTACATGGGCAGAGAGTTTCTTGATCCGAGCTTGATAACTCTCTTATAAATTCCTCCTTGTCAGAGATGGAATAATTTTCATCTTCTACAAGACAAGGTTTAATATTTTTCAAAATAGGTTTATCTCTGAGACAATCTGTAACCTCTTCCAGATTCGATTTATTTTTAGTTTTATATTCAGATTCATTTTCAGTTCCATATTCAGATTCATTTTCAGTTCCATATTCAGATTCTTTTTTAGTTTTAAATATGATAGTATTTTTAGAGTTGCAATCTTTATTGTTCTTGTCTTGGTTTTCAACGTTAGCAAAAAATTAAAAACTTTCAGCTGAAAACGAATCAATCAAATCCGAATCTTGACAGGTAGATTGAAGCACTGACAAAATTGGTAGAGTTTTTCTAACTAATGTTGAGCTTGGAGTTGGGATCTCTGTTGGACTGCTCCTTGTCGATACAATTTGAGGTACTTGTGTATATACTTGATTAGAATTCATACATTTTTCCTGCTTTTCATCAGAGTTTGAATGAAGTAGAAACCGTTCTTCTTGTAGAATTTCATGCACAGACTTTTGCTGGGTAATCTGAAGATATTGTTAAAAAATTAAATTAAAATTGAGAGATTAGTAAACACAATTTTATTCTCCTTTTCTTATTAGTTAACAACAGGGATACTTTACCGAATTAGATCGAAACATTGTTTCTTCATCATTTTGTCGTTTGCGTCGATACCATTGCGTACACCGAGGAATCCTCTCTTTTAAAAACAAATAGCGCTTATAACGCCCCATTTGTAATGATACATACACATTCACAATTGCAATATTACTTTTTAGTATTTCTTTTTTATTCTTATCGGCTTTATAAAAGTGAGACAAAACAATATATCTGCTTTTTTTTACTAACTGACAAGCCGAGTACACATAAACGCTGTTCTCGGATTGATGTATGCGCGAGATTACGTAAACAAAATGACTTCACATAATCAGGATGGCCAGATTTTAGACGTTGGAAGAAGCACGAATGTAGAGGTAATCGTACACATGCGCAAGCTATGTACGCAAGGCCGGATGGACCAGCATTAGTATCTCATGGGTGACGTGGAAATCTATTTAAATATTTCCACTTAATAAATTTAAAAATAAAAAATTTATTTTTAATAAATTTTAATACATTTTTAAAAATTTTAATAAATAGGGAGAAGAACCCACTCATAATCAGATAGTGTCGCTCCTAACGCTCTGCGGCGCTGACCCTAGCGGCTGCGGCGCGCGCGGTAAGGAGAGGTATATATATCACGGAAATCGGCTGAAATGTTTAGACTAATTTCGAGCACTGCTGTAATAAATTGATTGGTGTGAAATTTTGACTAAGTTGACTTCAACAGTGATATGGATACGTCTGGTTGGTTTGCGTATGTGAAATATAAAGATAATGAAAAAGAAAAAGTGCCAATAAGCAAAATAAGTAACGTTAATGACAAAGGACAAAAGATTCCATTTTAGCCCAAGGATCTAAATGATTATGTATATGGAAAGCTGTACTCAGTTCAAACAAGTTTGCGCAGCAAGGATGGCAAAGAATCAAAATATTATGCCGTTGTTGGCAAACTGGCAGGTAAGAAGTTTGAAAGTACGTAAAAACATCTAACTCAATTGATAATGTTCTCAAATTTAACATAAAAAACTACTATTAATAGATAGTCGTTGAGATATTGATATATATCTTCTAAAAAACTCTATCCTAAAAAATTAAAAATTATTACATTTTATCAAAATTAATATAAACCCGTTTGATTTAATCAATTAATTTATTAAAAATTTAACAATGCTTATTTTTATATTTTATCTTTCTTACTTTTCTACAGTGCGATTTATAATATTTAATTAGATGAATATGTGATGAATATTATTGTTCGCTATTCGACTCGGTCCCGACGGGACTTGGAGTACCTTCGCGATACTTAGAACAGTTTGCCCGCCTGCAGTCTCTCGGCCGTCCAGAAAAACGAATAAAAATAACTCTCGTATTGTCTTTAACACTGTTTTATTGAGTCCGGCGTTGTGTAACAAATACAAGCCTTACAATTCACACCCGCTGTATCGCAATAGATACTAATTCCGGTGACCAACTACACGCGGGACAGCTCCCGTGTAACGTTCGTACCGCGCGTGCTAAGACGGGTTAACGTTCGCGAAAAAGAGTGCGAGCTTCCCTCCCGCCTCTCGCGAACAGGAGGTCTTTCTTCCGGCCCCGACCCCCGTCGCCCAGCTCCTCAATCCGCCGGAGCGCGTGCGTCGGTCCGGAGGAAGACGTCCCTCAGACGCCTCGCGCAGGTTTCGCAAAGCACCGGAAGGCCCACAGAAGGTTCCGGAAGCTCGGTGACGCGCAATGCAGGCGCGAAGTGTAAACATACCGCTCGCCTCGTCCAGTAGACGAAATAGGAGAACCAAGGGCCTTGGTAAAGAACCGCCTTGGTAAATCCCGCCATGCGGAATTCGGGATGGATAACACCTTATCTAAAGTTTGCAACTGGATGGTTACACGCAAAACGACGCCGGCAACCCGCTCGGACTTACCAAACGAACAGAGGAAGAACACGAAGCAAATGTTTCTTTGAAGCGAGGGGCGAGAGAGGTCTCGCTTTGATCTCGGCGGGGACCCGTGGATCAGGCCTGGACCGTAGCGGCGTCCACCGGCAAACGACATAGGCGGGTTATTGGTCGAGTTAGGACGGCTCTGGCGGTCCTCACGCCCACCACTCGTACAAGTCCGTCCGGTCCCGGGCTCACCGTGACGACGCGTCCTAACGGCTACTTCGCCGGGGGTAGCAGCTCATCCTGAACGATGACCAGATCCCCCACCTTAAGGTTGGCCTTTAATTGTTGCCACTTATTGGCTTGTTGTAGCTGGTGGAGGTATTCCTTGGACCACCTGTGCCAGAAATGGTTGCGTAAGTTCGAGAGTAGATGCCAACGGTTTATTAAGGTAGAGGGCGTATCGTGGAAGGCCGGTTCAGAAAGGCTGGATAAGGATTCTCCCACGAGGAAGTGGCCAGGCGTGAGCGCCACGAGATCCGTAGGGTCCGGGCTGAGTGGACTGAGCGGTCGTGAATTAAGGCACGCCTCAATCTGACAGAGTAGTGTGGACAACTCCTCGTATGTGAGAGCGTGGTCCCCCAATATTTGCCTCAGATGATGTTTGACCGATCGCACACCGGCTTCCCACAGTCCGCCGAAGTGAGGGGCGTGAGGTGGAATGAATCGCCAGGACGTGCCGTCATTGGCCAAGTATGCGCTGATCTCCTGGTGGAAGTCAGAGGCCGAGCAAAACATCTTTCGCAACGCGGCATCAGCACCGCGGAAATTGGTGCCATTGTCGCTCAGGAGTAAGGCGCAGCGGCCTCGTCGGCTAATGAAGCGGCGAAATGCAGCGATGAAGGCCGTCGTGGTCAGGTCTGAGACCACCTCCAAGTGTATCGCCTTGGTGACGAGACAGATGAAGAGGCATATGTAGCCTTTAACCGAAGAGTGACCGCGTCCTTTGGTCGTTCGAACTCGCAAGGGGCCGGCATAATCGACACCGGAGGTAAGAAAGGGCCGAACTGGCTGCACTCGCTCCGGTGGTAGTTGACCCATTCGCTGTCGACCGACCTCAGCCCTGAAACGAACGCTGCGAACACACTGCCGGGGAACCTGGCGGATGCGAGACGCACCACCTGGTATCCAAAAATGTCGCAGCAGGTAACTCCGCATTAATTGTGGTCCTCCGTGGAGAGTGGCCGCATGCGCATGACGGATCAGTAATAGGGTGAAATGACCCGCTTTCGGCAAGACAAGCGGATGTCATTCAGCATACGGCAATGCGGCCGCCTGTATTCGCCCCCCGACGCGCAGGAGGCCGGAATCGTCTAGGAACGGGAGGAGACGCCTGAGGGTCGACCGGACAGAGATGGGCCGTCCGCCTCGTAGCGCCGTTATCTCGTCGTCATAGTCTCGCTGTTGGCTCCAGCGAATCCAGAATGTCCTACTAAGGAGCAACTCGTCGGAGGTGAGCGCGCCACGACGAGCGGGTTCCTAAGGTTATGGAAGAACCTGAAACAATAAGCGGTAATTCTCAGTAGGCGAATGAGCGAGGAGAACCTCTCTAAGATCTCCTCAGTCGGGGAAGCTTGAGCCAGGTGAACCGCAGTAAGCTTCGTCCTTTGCTCGTCTTCAGGAACGTTGACGAAGTTTGTTGCCTCCGTTTCCGGCCAACTCTTGCGCGGTTTGCCGAGCCAGTCCGGTCCATGCCACCAAAGGTCTCGGTTTAGGATGTCCGAGGGGGAGACGCCTCGAGTGGCCAGATCCGCTGGATTGGAGGTCGTCCTAACATGATTCCAGCGTTCACTGGGTAGAAGACCCTGGATCTCCGCAATCCGATGGGCAACAAAAGGTTTCCACCGGGAGGCGTGGGAACTTATCCAACAGAGCACCACCCGAGCGTCTGTCCACGCGAAGACGGAGGTAGGTGGTATTTCGAGCTCCTTGGCCACTCGGGTCAAGAGTCTCGCTAAGAGCACCGCTCCGCATAATTCGAGACGCGGTATACTTTGCGTTTTCACCGGAGCCACGCGAGTTCGAGCGACCAACAGGTGTGCAGCCGAGTTCCCATCCGACCTTGCAATTCGTAAATAAATTACTGCAGCATAAGCTCTCTCGGAAGCATCCGAGAAGCCATGCAGTTCGGTCGTGACCGTGTCGGACCCGAAGTGGACCCATCGAGGGATCCGCACCTCGTTGAGTTGGTGTAGGGAAGCCCGAAATTGTTCCCAGCCGCTAGCCAACTCTGTGGCCAGAGGGTCGTCCCATTTGCATCCTCGCAGCCATAAATCCTGCAGGAAGACCTTGGCGAAGATAAGCACCGGCGCGGCCCAGCCCAGCGGGTCAAAAAGTCTGGCCGCCTCCGAAAGCGCACTTCGTTTGGTGAGAGCCTCGGGGAAGGAACGCTCGGACATTAAAGCCACCTTCAATGCCAGGGTATCTGTTTGCGGATCCCAGCGTACGCCGAGGGCTCCAACCGAGTCGTTTGCGGTCAGGAGGCGCTCATCCGTCTCCATTCGTGGACACAGCTCGTTCCAATTGGAGGCCCACCTGCTGAGGGAGAAGCCTCCCGCCTGCAGTAAGGAAACGAGTTGTTTCTTAACCAAGCTCGTCTGGTCCTAAGAATCACCACCGGCTAGAATGTCATCCACGTAGGAGTGGCGGGTGAGGATGGCCGCTCCCAGCGGAAAGCGCTCCGATTCGTCCTGCGCCAGCTGACGTAGCGTTCTCAGCGCCAAAAAGGGGGCCGACGTTGCTCCGTACGTGACGGTGGTGAGGTAATAATCACGCACCTCTTCGGACGGAGTCGCACGCCACAGGATGCGCTGTAGGTTCGCATCTTCAGGATGTACCTGGATCTGCCTGAACATCTTGACAATATCGGCCATAAACCCGATCCGAAACAGCCGCCACTTGGAGAGTATCAGCCACAGATCCGCCTGCAACCTTGGACCTGGTAAAAGACAATCGTTTAAAGAGTATCCAGAAGTGGTGCGACAGGACGCGTTAAAGACTACTCGTATTTTGCCGGCGGGATCCCCCGCCTTGAACACGGCGTGATGCGGTAGATAATACGAGTCCCGCGCAACTGACTTCTCGGGACCGACCGGATTCATATGGCCTAGGGCCAGGTATTCAACCATAAAGTCGGTATAGCGTTTGTGTAGGTCCGGCTGCTTACTCAGCCGGCGTTCAGAACTCAGCAGCATGGAAAGTGCAGCGGGTCGAGAGGCCCCAAGTCGCACAGCCTTGTCCTCCTTCCGTGGGAGGCGAACCACGTATCGACCCGTGAGGTCTCGTGCATGGGTCGCACGGAAATGCTGTTCGGCTTTGGTTTCATCGGGGTCTTGAGGCTGTTGAGATGGGATCTCCTCTATCTCCCAGAATCGTTGAAGAGCCCTTGAGATATCGTCCGTCGACAGGGCATGATGCACGGAGAGACGGTGGGAAGCCACCGTCCCTTGTTCGTTCGCCTGCACGGTCCCGGTGAGCACCCAGCCGAACGCGGTGCGCAAGGCCGTCGGCGTACCCGGATCTCCGCGACGAATATCAGGCTCCAGGATTCGATCATAGATGTCTGCGCCCAAAATCGCATCCACCTTTGCGGGTACGTTGAACAACGGGTCGGCCAAGGTCAATCCAAATAGATGCATACCCGAGGGGAGTAGCACTTGTTTCGCAGGTAATAAATTGGTTAGATTTCTGAGGACGAGTGCCTCGGTTTTGATGTGCACCGTGGGGTTGACCGGAGAACGTACTCCCACTCCGATGGACGAAGTGACGGTGCCCGTCTGAATACCCTGAAGGCCCGCGACTGTCACGTGGACGCGCTTCCGCCTCGCGCGCAATTGTTGGGCTGCTCGTTCTGAGACGAACGTAGCCTCAGATCCGGGGTCCAAAAGAGCTTTGACCTTGATCGACTGTCCCGCGTCGCTCTGCAAGATGATCTGAGCTGTCGCGAGAAGGGTTACTCCAGCCGGACGGGATACGTAAGTGGACACGCTCATGTTGAGCGCCTTGGCTGTGGAGGCGGGGGAACCGTTCATATTCACAACCCCCGACACCCCGACGGGTTGAGGCTGGAACCCGTGAAGCGCGGTGTGATGCTTGCCGGCGCACACCAGGCAACGACCGGTCGACGGGCAGGCATCGGCGTGATGTCCCCCGCGCAGACAATTAAGGCACGCGCCTAATTTCTTCGCTTGTTCGCTCCGCTGCACAACCGTCATGGCCTTGAACCTTGCGCAGTACGGTAACGCGTGAGCGTCTTGGCAGAGAAGGCATTTACTCTTCCCTTTTGGCTTCGCCGTTGAAGCCATGTTAGCGGATACCCTAGAGCCCTTCGTGGTTTTTGGACTGGGCGTGGAGGTGGTACGCGCTAGAGAAGCTTCGGGATTGGCCGCCTCCAATGCCCGAATGCGATTTTCCAGGAATTCCTGTAACTGCTTAAACGTGGGGAACGCCCGCGAATCCGCTAGAGATGTCTCCCAGTGCAGACGCGTGTGAGAATCCAATTTGCTGACCAGTAGATGTACCAACCAGTCATCCCACTGGTCGACCGGACGTTTCAAGGATGTGAAGGCCCGGATCGACTGGTTTACGGTGGCGAGTAAGCGCTTGATCTCTGACGGCGATGACTTTGCGACATTCGGACAGGAGAGCACGTTGCGCATGTGCACGAAGAGTAGGATTCGTTGGTTGTCGTACCGTGCGACAAGGTCATTCCACGCGCCCTGATACGCAGCATCGGTCAGCGGCAGGTTCGCGGCAATCTCCTCCGCCTCACCAGCCAGGCAACCTCTCAGGTATTGCAGTTTTTGCACGGGGGGAATGTCGGATACCTCGTGCACCAGCGAGCGGAATAGATCCCGGAAGCTCTCCCAACCAAGCTGCTCGCCGGAAAATTTGGGCAAATTGAGCTTTGGCAATTGCATTTGCCTGATGAGGGGGGACGCGGCCGTTGGAGACGCATCGTTCGCTCTTTCCCTCGACTGCATTGGGAGCAAAGCCGTGAGAAACTTGTTTCGTACAAGAAAATAATTCTCCTCGGAGATTGTAAAAATATCTCTGGTGCTGTACTCGTGTTGGCTAAGTTCGTCATATTGGAGAAGTTGAAAATGTGTACTCTGAAACTGCCGCCAATAATCGTCGAGTCGCTCCAGGCGCGTTTTAATCTCAAGCTCGGTAATCCGAGCCTGCCCGAGTTTCTGCAGATTCGTCCACATACGGGCAATGTAACCCGATAATGACATCTGTTGCCGTATCAACGTGTCCATTCTAGATAGTTATTGAACTCGATTTTGCGAAATGTCTCGTCACGAGAAATAAGACAGAGTTTAAGCAGCACGACAGAAGCGAGCACTCGGGGAGCGAGAGAGATAGAGATAGAAAAAAGGAGCAACGTGAGGTACCTACCAGCTGGCGAACACGCAGCGAGCACGTGCGTTCGAGCGAGCGTGCTCAAGTGCGACCGAAAGCACAGGTATAGAGCGTGCAACAGAGCGCGAGCACGCGTCTCGTCGCAGCGAACAGACGGCGCGCGCCGATCCGGGTTGACGCTGGTCCTTCCGTTGCGGGAGAAAGAGAACACTGCGTGCTCCTTACGCACTTGCTAAATTACTCCTCCTTTTCCCTGGAGGCGGGATCGCTCCTCCACTGTATCGGGCCAAGGATGAGAGAGTCTTGTTATGAGAATCCACTGCACTCACTCACAGATTTCGGAGCGCGGAAATTTAATGGTGCGCGCGCGGTCTCGCCGGAAGTGCCGTGGCACGGCACGCCACGTGGCGAGATACCACGAGAGTTATTAACGTTTCCGAACTTTCCGTGGGCGTACGCCGCAAAACTCAATCGACAGTAGTATGTATCCGGCTCGAAGGACCAAATTGTTCGCTATTCGACTCGGTCCCGACGGTTTCCGGGACTTGGAGTACCTTCGCGATACTTAGAACAGTTTGCCCGCCTGCAGTCTCTCGGCCGTCCAGAAAAACGAATAAAAATAACTCTCGTATTGTCTTTAACACTGTTTTATTGAGTCCGGCGTTGTGTAACAAATACAAGCCTTACAATTCACACCCGCTGTATCACAATAAATACTAATTCCGGTGACCAACTACACGCGGGACAGCTCCCGTGTAACGTTCGTACCGCGCGTGCTAAGACGGGTTAACGTTCGCGAAAAAGAGTGCGAGCTTCCCTCCCGCCTCTCGCGAACAGGAGGTCTCCCTTCCGGCCCCGACCCCCGTCGCCCAGCTCCTCAATCCGCCGGAGCGCGTGCGTCGGTCCGGAGGAAGACGTTCCTCAAGCGCCTCGCGCAGGTTTCGCAAAGCACCGGAAGGCCCACGGAAGGTTCCGGAAGCCCGGTGACGCGCAATGCAGGCGCGAAATGTAAACAATTATAATAGGTGCTTTCCATTTAGCGACACAAGTCGACATAAGCATCATTCTATTTCTTTTCAACACTATTAAGCAATAAAGATAGAATGACGCTTGTGTCGATTTCTATCGCTAAATGGAAAGCACCTATTGGCAATACTTTCCTCTATTATCAAAACTTTGTAACTTTGTATTTGATGAATGTTGTAACAAGGACAGGAAACGCTTGATATACTTTATTATATTTTTATGTTTTTATCTCAGAATTTTTAGAAGCTATAAATGCTGTCAGACCCAGGTGGCCAGACTTGCAAATTGATGATGAAGAACCTGAATCTACAGGAGTAGAAGATCAAGAAGAGAATATAAATTATTGCATTCAAAAAAATAAAGATCAAGTTGTCAGTATAAGTTTTTTTTTCATTCGTTGTTAACGTTTTATTTATTGCTTCTAAAATTCTTCATTTTGACTTAATATTTTATAATATTTTTTTGTTGCACAGAAAATTAAGAAAAATAAAAAACAAAAAACTTCAAATAAGGAATTGGAATTATTTATCGAGAACAATGTATTAAATGAAAAAGTTTTTGACAAAAATATAACAATTGAAGCAGCAAAAGTAAGTGTCACAGAAAAGTGTGATATTAAGTATTATAGTAAAATATTAAGTATTAATTGTTTTATTTATTGCAGAAAAAAACTAAAAATGATAAAACATATGATGAGGATAATATTCAAGTTGAAAATAAGAAACATAAATCTATTTATAGAAATTCGACTGAAACAAAGTATCTTCAAGAAAAAATTCTGCAATTAGAGAATGAATTAAAAGAAAAGGATGAAGTACTTTCTTTTATCAATAATCCGCAAGTTGAATATTTAGAAAAATTTTTTGAAAAAAAAATGATGGAATTAGAAGAAAGATTAAAGAAAAATTTGGAGAAGAAAGTTATAGATGTATTTGAAGAGAGCGTTATAACGAAACTTGACCAAAAGATATCAAGTATCGAAGACATAATGAGTACGTCATCTGCAACAAATGCTCAGAAAGTATTAAATTGGATAAATAATCTTTCTGAGTAGACTATATCAGGTCTAAGTAGACTATATCAAGCCAACAGGGCTTTGTGCAATAACTTTCTCACTTTTTACACAGTACAAAATTATAGAAATAATTAAAAAATTATAGAATAATTATAATATTAAAATTTTTTTAATATTAGTGCATTTTTCTGCTCTTTTATTAGTCTTTTATTTGTGAAACTATTTTTTATAATTGGTTAACGATTAGTTAAAAACATTATCTGTCATTAATACTGTACAACTTTATCTGTATGGCAGAGTTACAAATGATCATTTCAATAAAATGGTCATGTTTTACACAGTACAAAATTATATAGCATGTTAGCAGGCTAATATTATATAAATTAATTAATAAGATTATATTTCTAACTACAAATCATTTTAGTCTACTTAGTTTATATTGATAATTCAGAGTAACTGAACAAAGCACTACATTTGCCTTGCATGCCTTCTTATAAGAAAAATTTTTTATGAAAAACAGAATGTTATAAGCAATTAAATATTTGAGATAAAATCAATCACTTTTTCAAATTGAATTTTAGTAAAAGAGATTCAAGATAATTCACATTCAATTATATGATGTCGTAATAATGATAAAAATCTTAGCCTCTTAGACTTGTTTGTTAGTTTTAAGTTACGTAATAGTAGATTTAGTTTTTAAATTTTTAGATTTAATTGTTTTTTAAGTAGATTTATTTTAATACAATACATGCAGGACATTTAAATATTCGATAAGCATAGGTGAGAATCATTTCAAATATTATAATTGTTTAATAATACTACTACAAGTGAAATAATCTCAATGGGAACACTGTTATCTTAGAAGATTATCTGAGAAGATTTTAATAAGTATCAATTTTTTGGAAGATAAGATTTATATAATAGTTTTGCTCATAGAATTACATTGCAGACTCACTGAGAAAATATGAGATTCTATAAAATATATTTTTTTTTTAGAAACACATTCATCTTCTTTTACACCTACTTCAAGCAACGTTGAAACGGTACGTTGTTTTACGCGGAGTAACTTGTCGGAGTCAGGAGTTCGGTCGGTTGGGGGCACGCAGAAGAATGCTCGGATAAAATAAATAAAATGAAATAATAAAACGAGATTTATTTCTCAACTGATGAAGTCTATAATTTACAAATCCGTGTGGATACAGAGCGTTTTAATATGTTGGTTTGAACGCGGGTTATAAATTATCTCGGCGGTGATGGACAATATATATTGTGACGAGAAAGCGTCAGCGCAAGCGCGGGTGTTGCAGTGGCTCCTAGGCGACTGCGAGCGCGTGGGTCGATGCGTTCGAGCGGCGGCGAGGATCGATCGACTGATCGATATGCTCGGCCGCGTGCGCGGTGGTGTCGATGTTCGCCGTTGGTTCAATTAGTTCGCGATTGCCTGCCGGATTTGAGGACCCGATTTTAAAAGGATGAAGACGGGAGCGAGGACGCGCGTATTGCCCGCGTCTCGAAATGGCTGGTGTTTTGACGTGGAGCCGAGTATTCCCGGTGGTATACGGGTAGGCCCGTATGTAAGAATGAAGCCGAGTGCGCTCGGTAATATACGAGTATGCTCGTATTTAGGTAACGAGACCGAGTATGCTCGGTTATTATACGAGTGCGCTCGTATGCGAGGAAACGAAACCGAGTATGCTCGGTAATATACGAGCATGCTCGTATGCGAGGAAACGAAACCGAGTATTCTCGGTAACGTGCGAGTATGCTCGCACGGAGGAACGGAGAACGGTTCCTGGCGGCCGAGTGTGCTCGGCAGGAATACGAGTATTCTCGTATCGCGGTCTAGAGCCGAGTATGCTCGGCGAGGATACGGGTGTGCCCGTAACGTGAAAGCGGTTCCTGGGGCCGAGTATGCTCGGTTGGTGCACGAGTATGCTCGTGCTCGTGAGGCTGCTGGACATAGACTTCGAGTATTCTCGAAGGATTACGAGTGCTCTCGCAACAGGACGTTCACTGGCGAGCAGTGAACGGGATCTGGTAGAAAAACGTACAGCCGGGCCTCTTTTATACCCGGCTGCCGCCCGACTGGCGAAGGATCGGCAAGCATCGGCGGTTTAGCCGGCGGACCCCCACCTGGTAAATTTCGAAAACGGTCGGGTGTGGGGGGCCGTCCGGCGATTGACCGTCGGTGTTTATATAAAAAGTTTATCGGCGCGCGATGCGCCCTTTTTGGCTACGGACGATGTTCGGTCCGTAGCCGTGACGATGCATGCTGCATCGTTACAACGTGGCTTCTGAGGTCACATCTGAATCTGAAGAGAAGGTATTTTTATTATACAAGGTGAGTCATTTTAATCTATGGATCCGAATATCTTCCAAATTACGGTATCTACAAAAAAATGGTTTAAATAAAAGTTGACCAGGACAGAGGGGGTCATTTAATTGTACCATTGGTTTTGACCTTGAGGTCAATTTTGAAGGTTATTTCAAGGTCAGGATGGTTTTTTTAAATGGGACACCCTATTTTTGACTGCGGATTTCGAAAGAGCGGAAAATTTTACATCAAACTTGTCTTATGAAAAAATTGTTTTTGCGACCTTGGAAAGGTCAAAAATGAAGGTGAAATGCCTGAAAAACGATCTGGTGTAGTTTTTCTGAAATGACGTGATTTTCTGGGTAACACAAATGTGCATAATGCTTAAACAAAGTCAATGAATTGTAAAAGTGTAAATCACTTTGACTAGCTTGACCTTGAGGTCAATTTTCAAGGTTGTTTGAGGCTCATAACGCATTTTTGATTAGTAAACCCTATTTTTGACCGCTGAACCTGTTTCTTGACAATGGCCTCTTAAACAATGGCACTTTTTACATGAGCATAGGGATTTTTTAGTTTTTCGACCTGACTTTTTGAAGGTCATATCAAAGTCAAAAGCACTTTCATCTTACTTTTAGCGTTACCCGGAAACAACGACGTGGACATAGTAAGTTCTGTTTCTTTTAGGGTGCTTGATTATCGTGAGTCCCCTTGCCTCTCACTGACATTGTAATTTAAATGAATTACCCACGGAGTAATTGTTCAAAATTACCTCCGTTGGCTTCGAGGCATAACTGCAATCTGTTTTGAAAACTATCCACAGTTCTAAGCAGGGTAGCTCTAGGAATGGCTGCACAAGCTCTACGAATGCGGTCCATAAAATCATCTCTTGTGGTTGGTCGTTCAGCAAAAACAACATTTTTATAATTATTGACCGATAATCAAGCACCCTAAAGGAAACAGAACTTACTATGTCCACGTCGTTGTTTCCGGGTAACGCTAAAAGTAAGATGAAAGTGCTTTTGACCTTGATATGACCTTCAAAAGGTCAGGTCAAAAAACTAAAAAATCCCTATGCTCATGTAAAAAGTGCCATTGTTTAAGAGCCCATTGTCAAGAAACAGGTTCAGCGGTCAAAAATAGGGTTTACTAATCAAAAAATGCGTTATGAGCCTCAAACAACCTTGAAAATTGACCTCAAGGTCAAGCTAGTCAAAGTGATTTACACTTTTACAATTCATTGACTTTGTTTAAGCATTATGCACATTTGTGTTACCCAGAAAACCACGTCATTTCAGAAAAACTACACCAGATCGTTTTTCAGGCATTTCACCTTCATTTTTGACCTTTCCAAGGTCGCAAAAACAATTTTTTCATAAGACAAGTTTGATGTAAAATTTTCCGCTCTTTTGAAATCCGCAGTCAAAAATAGGGTGTCCCATTTAAAAAAACCATCGTGACCTTGAAATAACCTTCAAAATTGACCTCAAGGTCAAAACCAATAGTACAATTAAATGACCCCCTCTGTCCTGGTCAACTTTTATTTAAACCATTTTTTTGTAGATACCGTAATTTGGAAGATATTCGGATCCATAGATTAAAATAACTTACCCTGTATATCTTTTTTTTTTTTTTTTTTTGAATAAAAAATACATACATATACGCCAGTACCTCAATGTTTTTTTAATGTTCTTTATAAGTTATGTTTTTGTCGAGTTTTTTTAATCAATTTATTGCTACTTTCTAAGGTACATCTTGGTGAAGGAATTATGTGCTCCAAATATGCTCATCAAATTCTTAGTACAATCAAGGAGCATTCTGACTGGGCTGTAGCACTCCTTATAGGCGTCTATGGTGACAATGCTCGAAATATGCGATACGGAAAGCCTCGGAGTTCAAACCTACAATTCTTTTCACGTTACTTTGTAAATGGTGCCAAATGTAAGATTTTGTATTCTATTGAATAGTTTTATGTATATTTTGGACACATACTTGTTTTAATAGTAAATGTATTAATTTACAGACCATTACAGAAAATGGCTTGAAAGTCTTACGATAGGGAATACTGAAGACCGTAAATATAGTTCTGCCCAAATAGAAGATTTGATTAATAGTCTCCCAACATATCTTTCGAAAAGATGTATTGACATGAATGGACCCCGTCTAAAAAAAAGCGGTACGCCTAGTGAACAATCACTACAACTTGATTCTAATAGAAAAAAAAGATCATATTAAAGGAGAGGCTCTTTGCTGCAACCAGTTCAACAACCAGTAATAACTCAACAACCAGTAATAAATCAGCAACCAGTAATAACCCAGCAACCAGTAATAACCCAACAATTGCAATTTAATCACTAAGAATCATCAGTTCAGCAATTACAAAATCAACAAAAATATTTTGAACATACAGCATTATCAGAGCCTAGCTGTTCGAGCTGGCTGACTCTTTATGACATATATGAACCGCAGGGTCCAACAGCAGTTCTAATAACTTCCAATTATTCCATGTCAGAAAATTGTAGTAAATTTATTTATAGTTTTTACGTAAAAAGAATAATCTTACTTAATTCTAATGACGGCTTTTTATATTCCAGAAATCAGGAACAACACTTTAAGACTTCAAGAAAAAAATTTAACCTACTGTCATGAGTTACAAATGAGCACTATACATTTTTAATCGATTGATTCTTATGCGCAATACTTATCTTTGGTTATCTAAATTAATACAGAATATATTATATTATAAATTATATTATAAAAAAAATTTAGAGAAACAATTTTTCTATGATTTATTCTATGATTATGTTCTTTTAATTATTCTATGATTTATGTTCTTTATTTATATTAAATAAAATTATTTTAAAAAAAAAACTTTATTTTAATCAATTATTTTTAACAGATTTATGAGATGTGCACGATTATATTTGAGGTGTTCGGGAAATGTTGTGTACTGTTTTTTATTGATGTTGTTAAAGTGTTTATAAAGTGTTGCAACTGTTTTTATTGTTGATGTTAAAGAGTTTGTAAAATGTTTCCAAAGTGTGCAATGTTCCAATGTTTGGCAAGAGTTTAAGAAAAAACACTTTCTGAACATTTACAATATTTGCAAAAACATTACATAACACTTTCTCAACGCCTATTAAACATAATCGTAAACATTTCGTGAACAATTTGGTGTTTAAATTTCCATCTTATAAACACTTTCATAAATGTTTTAGATCTCAAATAAAACATCTACTCAACACTTCAGCAAACTTCTTATAAACTTTTAATAAACATCCTATTTTCGCCAGGGTCGTGAGCAACACTCAACGCAGTTTCGCTGGACTCTACCTCTGCGTCTACGACTACCGCCTCGTCACTTCTGGCGATAGTCAGGTCGGGTCGGCGCCTACCGGCAGTGGTCGAGTACGCTAATTCCGCATCGACATGCCATCCCTTCTGTCTTAAGAAGCCACCGACTTGATGGCACAGGTCGTCTTGCCGTAGGATCCTTCCTCCGTGCGTCCTGAAGCATCTCTGCACGCAGTGCGCCGGTGTCTCGGTGTCGGGACAACCAGCACGACAACGCACATCGCGCTCCGGACGACCTCGGGCAGATCTCGCTTTCGACGGTAAGCAATTAGCCCGCACGTGGTGGTAATGCACATAGTCAGCTCCGGGAATTGAGTCGGCGCCACCCGTTACCCAGTAGGAACTCAGCTTGGATCTTACGACCTCCTTGAGCTTTCCCGTCGCACGACTCGTGCAGCCATGCGGCGCACTGCTGCCGAAACTCGTCGGTCGTGGTGACTCTGTACGTCCGGACGCGCATCTGGTTTTCATACCAGGCCAATTGCCTAGCCACATACGTAGATTCGGCAGCGGCCGATGACGCCGGCAACGAGCTCGTACACAACCTCGTACACACCTCCGCAGTCGGTTATACTTCAGAATAGGGATTAGAGCTCTTAAGAGAGGCAACACCGCCACTTTGTATCGGCGCATGAAAGTATCCAGCAGACACATCATGGGGCAAACGCAGCCAGCGACGAACCGCAGTTTTTACTAGCACGTCCACACTTTTTAATATTTTGGCGCTGACTGATCCCATAATCTATCGGTGGTAATACCGAGGAAGAAGGTAGTCACACAGCAACCGTAGCCTCTGTTGAGGTTTTAACGGTGCTCTTGTAAGTAGCTCGATGGTGTGAGCTAAAGGTGGGATGCAGGCGTATTCCTTAGCGCCTCGATAAGAATTGCCGAGGTAAGTCCATACCTCTGTTGGGGATCTCTGCGGTATCACCGCTCCCCCCACGGTGAAGCTAGATTGAGTTTCCACCTTTACTTTCTTATCTCTTCCGGAGGCCACGATGGAAAGCACTCCGGTTTTCTTTGCGTTGATGCTCAGCCCATTTCGCACAAAGGCTTCGTGAAGCCGTGTCAAATTCTCCTGTAAGCCAACTTTGGTAGAAGACAGAAGCACAATGTCGTCAGCATAACCCAGCGCATTGACCACCCGACCGCCGAAACGATAACCAACATCCTCAGAGAGAATCCCCAGTGCTCTATCCACGACCAGATTGAACAGTAGGGGCGATAGAGGATCGCCTTGTCTCACACCACGTCCCAGTTGTATCCTCGGCACATTGCTACCGGTGTCGTGCAGCACCGTATATGCGTCTCGATACGTGGCCTCTATGTACTCTCGGAAAGTCAGCGGCAGCCCTACTTCCTCGAGTGTTGCAAAAATTGCCTCGTGCGAGACCGTGTCGAAGGCTTTCGACAGGTCCACACAGGCGAGATGGAGTGACCTGCAACTCCTGCGGGCGTCTGCGAGCACGGCAGACAGGACTGTGACGTTCTCACAGACCCCATCCACCGGCCGAAAACCCCGTTGTCTCTTGTCGAAAATATCGAGGACCGACAGACGCTTAGCCAAAATCTTGTGCATGTGCCTCAACACGACGGATCCTATACTAAGAGGCCGATAGTCCGACGGCTTAGGCCGTTCTGGCATCGTCCCCTTTTCTAGGAATACCGTCCTGGTAGTAGTGATCGAGGAGGGAGCCTCCCTTGCAAGTAGCAGAAGATTGAACAGCAACGCACGGATAGGTGCTGGAACAGCGTTCCAAGCCCGTGGTTCAATGCCGTCCAATCCTGGCGCAGAACCATTCTTTACAGAAATCCGTACGACTTCGGTAGTCGAGATCGGATCCCAGAGCAAGGACTTATCGACCGGTGGGCTGCCAGCCTCAGTCGCGCCCTCATCGATGCCTTCGAGATGAATCCCTCTGGCAGTCGACGGAAGGCTCCGGATGGAACCAGCCGCCTGCCTCGCCTCGTCGTACCTCTCCCGCAGCGCCTTCATGTCACCATCCGCCACACTGGACGCCTCCATGACGGGACGCCAGTAGTCACGGAATTCGACAGCGGAAGGACGCGTGCGTGTGGAGTCTCCGTCGAGTATATGCGAAAGACAGGTTTTGAGGTTTTTCTTGTATAGAGACTGCGCTATGGCAAATTCTCTCATCCTCAACTGCTTCCTATTCTCTCTTATGACAGGAGGATCGCGCTTTCTAGTCTTAGCACGTCGAGGAGAGTGCACCGTCTGTACCGGGAAGATCTTGCCCAGCCATCTCTCAATGGCATGGACGTCAATCCTTCCCTCCAGAAAATCTCGTGCGATCGTCAGCAGAGATCCAGCCTCATAGCAACGGTAACGTCTAACCCTCTCAAGGAGCTCCTCCGTCACTTCCCGAAGCCTCTCATCACCCGTAGCGGGAATATGAGGTGAGGACTGCGATGCCACATCGACTTCGTTATTCGAATCTTCTTCCGTCTCAATGGCGGCAGGGCCGGCGACTAGTGTCATCGTCGTATCGGCCCCGTTTCTGCCAGCATCGTCACCGTCCGTGTTATACGGGACCTCTTGGCTGAACTCTTGGACCAGCAAGCGATAAGCCTCTTGTCGACGCTTACCCTAGATTGCTTCCAACGTTCGCTGGGGGAACCTCTCGTGGAGGAACTGGTTCATGAAGAGAACCCCCGCTGAGGTGGCTGAAGCCTCAGCTCGCGCCATGAGACGTACTTCCTCCTCGGACCATCTGGCCTTAACGCGCTCGACATTGATCGCGCTGTTAGCTTGTTCGGCATGGGCGTGTACAATGTGTACACCCAGGCCACGCTTGTTCCGGAATTCCCTTCCGCAGTACTCGCAGATGGCTGGCCCATCATTAGTCGCCGCATTGGTGGCAACGCGAGTCCGCGTGGGAAGACCACTGGCGTTTCCGCGATTTGAAGACGCTGATCCACTACCTGCATTGCTAGCGTCATTAGCACGCAGTGCCCGGGCCATCCGAGAACCCGGGCGAGATTCATTCATTTTCCTTGTATCCATATTTACTGCGTGTGGGGATCAAACAGCATGACGGCTGAGAGTCCCCGAGAAGCCTATCCTTTCTTGGCCCCACAACTTACCATGGACTCGGCACATGGGTACAAGACCCTTTAGGGCGCACTCGTTATAACACCATTTGGCCGCACAGCCGAAGCCCTGCGCCCGGCGGTACCACGAGGAGGTAGGTGTATAACTTGACATGGAGAGGCTGAGGGATCATAAAGATCTGTGTTGCGCATCCATGCCCGAGTAACCATTCTCGTCTACCAGTCTCTGCCTGCTACGTCTAAGTTTGCAGCGTGTTGCCTGCAGCGTGTTGCTTGCGGCGTGTTGCTTGCAGCGTGTTGCTAGCGGCGTGTTACTCCGCCAGCACTGCGTACTATCCAACCAAAAAAAAATAAAAAATAAGGCAACCAAGCGTGTATTTTTAGTTCCTATTAAGCGTCGACGGTCAAGACGCATATAGCCAAAACCATGTAATCCAAAAATGGGCTCAGAGTGGTTCTTGACGGAATCTCATTACCCATCCCGGACACATATTGATCGGCACTATATGTTGGTATAGCAATGCGACTGATGTTCGTCGCTAGACCACAAATGCATGAGGCCTTAAGAGAGTCATAGGGCTCTTGGATAGTGGAGAGACCTTTATTCTTCAGACTTCGCTCAATGTAATTGATTATGCTGTTGTGTCTATTGATTCTGGACGAGTGGGTACGATGGCATTGTTGTACAATGTGATTTGTGGTTTCGGGTTGTCCACAGCCGGCTCTGCATGTGCGATCCATAGCCGGTCTACCTCTCGACGTCCTTGATCTAGACGGAAGAGCATTGATGCGAAGTCTTATACAATTCACAAAATCGCGGCCAGATAGCAACTTAGTAGGCTCACGGATCCATCTATGCGACTTTATATTGTGACTTACTTCACGAAGACCAGATCCATCAATCAAAGCGTGCAGTCTCCGGCTCAAAAATTCTGCGATACGCGCCGCTGATGTTAGCAGTTCTCCATTAGCTCTTAATCTTTTCTCAGCTCTATCCAACTCAGCAGCAATAAAGATGTCAGCTGTCACCACCTCTACCAGATTTGGCAGCTTGAGATTTCTCAGACGTTTAAGTCTGAGTCAAGGGGCCTGATAGCGCAGTGATGGTATGCCAAGGCCACCTTGGTCTATAGGCGCATGGAAAAAGGGCACTGGCGTGTCCTTAGGCAAGTTTAACCAGGCTCGTACAGCGGATCTTATCAACCTGTCTGTTTTGTTTAAACTGCCAATCATAATATTGCCTAATACAAGCTTGTGGTAAAGCTGAGGGATAAGAAACACCCGAAAAGCATGGAGCCGTTGCTGTGGCTTTAGCAGTGCCTTGGTCAGCCTATCCAACTGGCTGCAATTCACTATGCGGTTGATACTTGCATCTACCGTTTGGAGAGAATGAGATACCCAAATACCTCCATTCATCGGATCTCTTAAGGCATGGAGTGATCTTATTGCCGACCTTGAACGATCTTTGCTCGACAACGGTATTTTTCTGTTTAGGCTGACCTTTAATGCTAATTGTTAGACATTTAGCACTATTTAGCGTTAAGCCACAGGATGCCAGAAAAGCATAAGTGTGGTTTATCAGCGTTTGAAGCTTATGCGGTGTTGAAGCACATAGAATTAGGTCGTCGGCAAAGGCCATGGCATTGATTTTTTTGTTGCCAATATAGCATCCAATATCCTTAGATAAAGATCTGAGTAGTCTGTCTATTATTAAGTTGAACAAGACGGGGGATAGGGGGTCACCTTGTTTGACTCCGCACTTACGAAGCTCAGCGGAGACCCACCCTTTACCAATCAGTCTTGTAAAGGAGTTCCGATAGAAATACTTAAGATATCGTACAAGACCGTTAGGTACGTTATATAACTCAAGCGTATTAAAGATAGCATTATGGGATACTAAATCAAAAGCCTTGCCGACGTCCAGGGAAGCCATGTGGCATGATGCATATCTTTGATGATGGTCGCGCAACAGTAGGTCGACTAGCATAGTATTGTTTGCACAGCCGTCCGTTGGCTGGAAGCCTTGCTGACGCGAATCCAAGGCGAGCGTCGAAATAAGTCGCTTGGAAAGAATGCTGTGCAAATGTTTGGCAATAACTGAGGGAACGGTTATGGGCCGAAAATCTCCAGGATCGTTAGTTGTCCTTTTTCGGTATGAAGATAGTCCTGGATTCTTCAAACTGCTGAGGCAGTTTTCCACACCAAAGTATCAAATTAAAGATTCTAACTAAGATAGGTTTGGTATTGATCTTAACTGTCTGGGGTTTATTCCATCTGGTCCGGGAGACGTGGATGTGGGCAGCCTACAGTTATGGATCTCTTCAATGGTGACTGGAATCCAGACTGAATCCAGGGCTAGGTGCAGATCTTCATTTGGCAGTACTAAAAAACACTCTTTGCTCATCACAGATTTCTAGAAGGGCTCCATGATTTCCCTGGGCGGCAGAAGGGATGCGTTCCGCCCTTCTAGTATCTCTTTGATACATCTGCTTTAATGTTTATAAAAGTTCTGCTGCGTTAGGGCGTATTCGTGTCGTCTTATTTTTCTACGACTCTTCGGCGGGACAGGTATGGCCTTTTTGCTGGTCAATGGGCCTCTCGTCTTTGGCGGGAAAATATCTCGCACGTAGGACGCAAGATGTAAGAAGGTTGCATCCTTTTCAGAAAGACGAGCGCGGTCAATAATGACTTGAAGTTTTGTGCTCTGGTAGGTGGAAATTTGAAGCGGCGGTAAGATCAGCATGTAATCCAGGAAGTGGTCAACAGATAGAGTCGAGACAACTCCATCGTTCACAGCTGCAACAGACGTTCCTGGAGTTGAGAGTGGAGAAGATGCTGGCGGATCGGAGGTCACAGTGGCGCTAGATGAATTGTTGGAGGGTCCAATTCATCGATAAACTTTTGGACAGCGTCGCGATACGCGGACTTTTGACGCGTTCTCTTGATAGATTCAAGCGTTCTGTCCTGAAAGAAACCTGATAGCGCCTTATTCATAGACTTAACATCACCAAAGATTGTAAGTTCGGCCTCTTTCTTTGCCATAATGAAAATTTTTTCTTCGTTCCAGCGCATTTTAACATCCACTCTAGCCTGCAACTGGTCCATCAGGTCAGGATGCGTGCTACGTATATGGACCCCTAGTCCGGTTTTGGTGGTAAAAGACCTTCCACATGCAGCAGTACAGGAGTGCATAGGATGTGAACAGGATGTGGGAAAAGGAGGAGGAACATGTAAAGTAGAGGAAGAAGATTGTTGGTTTACAGGGGCTGAGGACCCTCATTTTTACGTTTTTACATTTATCCGAGGCTTGTTTCTTGTATTTGGGCCAACAAAAGAGAGTCGAAAAGACTAGCAACCTTAGGGATCCTGAAAGCCTTCTCTCATTAGCTTGAGCACCCAAAGAGTGCTCAGTTACCGGCAGGAACGACGAGGAAGAGAGAGATAGGCACATCTATGACTCCTTAAGAGAGTCATAGTTACCCCCACCGTTTACCCGCGCTTGCTTGAATTTCTTCACGTTGACATTCAGAGCACTGGGCAGAAATCACATTGCGTCAACACCTGCGAGGGTTATCGCAATGCTTTGTTTTAATTAGACAGTCGGATTCCCCTAGTCCGTATCAGTTCTGAGCTGAGCGTTGAATGGCGGCCGAAGAGGACAATCGCGACGGCTCGCGCCGCCACGAAAGCCTCGCAATAAGGAAGATCCACGCGAGGTCAAAGCACGGGACCGAGCTTGGATCCCGGGATCGGCGCAAGCACGCCGACCATTCACCTCGCCCAGGCCCGGCAGGTCAACCAGACCCGCATCCCGACCAAGCCCGACACGCCCCGCTCCTCAGAGCCAATCTTTGTTCCAAAGTTACGGATCCAGTTTGCCGACTTTTCTTACCTACATTAGTTTATCGACTAGAGGCTCTTCACCTTGGAGACCTGCTGCGGATATGGGTACGAACCGGCGCGACACCTCCACGTGGCCCTCTTCTGGATTTTCAAGGTGCGAGGGGAAGATCCGGACACCGCCGCAACTGCGGTGCTCTTCGCGTTCCAAACCCTATCTCCCTGCTAGAGGTTTCCAGGAAACTCGAACGCTTATACAGAAAAGAAAACTCTTCCCGGATCTCCCGACGGCGTCTCCAGGTCATTTTGGGTTACCCCGACGAACACTCTTACGAGGGCCCGAATTGTATGTTGTCCCGCTGCCGGGTTCCGGAATAGGAACCGGATTCCCTTTCGCCCGACGGGCGTGTGTCTCTCGTCACACGGTCTTTCTCTCGGTTTCGTTGTCGAGAACACCAGAGTATGTACGCCGTCATTGACATAGGATTTCTCCTAGGGCTTAGAATCGACTGACTCGTGTGCAACGACTGTTCACACGAAACCCTTCTCCACGTCAGTCCTTCAGGGCCTCGCTGGAGTATTTGCTACTACCACCAAGATCTGCACCGACGGCGGCTCCAGGCAGGCTCATGCCCAGACCCTTCTCTGCGCACACCGCCGCGACCCTCCTACTTGTCAGGGCTTCGTGACGGCGCGCTTGCGCGCGGCCGCCCCACTTGCCGCTGACGGCGAGTATAGGCTCGACGCTTTAGCGCCATCCATTTTCCTAGTTGCTTCGGCAGGTGAGTTGTTACACACTCCTTAGCGGATTCCAACTTCCATGGCCACCGTCCTGCTGTCTTAAGCAACCAACGCCTTTCATGGTGTCCCATGAGCGTCGAGTTGGGCGCCTTAACTCTGCGTTTGGTTCATCCCACAGCGTCAGTTCTGCTTACCAAAAATGGCTCACTTGGCACTCTGATCCGAGATGCTCGTGGCTTCATAATTCAAGAAAGCCAGAGATCTCACCCATTTAAAGTTTGAGAATAGGTTGAGGTCGTTTCGGCCCCAAGGCCTCTAATCATTCGCTTTACCAGATGAGACTCGCGCGCGTTCCTGGCGGAACGGCCGAGTGCCAGCTATCCTGAGGGAAACTTCGGAGGGAACCAGCTACTAGATGGTTCGATTAGTCTTTCGCCCCTATACCCAGTTCCGACGATCGATTTGCACGTCAGAATCGCTACGGACCTCCATCAGGGTTTCCCCTGACTTCGTCCTGACCAGGCATAGTTCACCATTTTTCGGATCCCAACGTGTACGCTCTGGGTGCGCCTTTTTTCGCGATGAGAACGAGACGCCTCGGGAGTGCGGAGCCGCATCGCGACGCGGCCCATCCTCCCTCGGTCGACAACCAGGGCCGACCTTCACTTTCATTGCGCCTTTAGGTCTCGCTAGTCCCAATGACTCGCGTACATGTTAGACTCCTTGGTCCGTGTTTCAAGACGGGTCCTAAGAGTACCCAAAGCAGTAGCGTCGCCGACCGGTATATCGTTTGCAGGCCTGTCGAAGGAGTTCCGTACGACCAACAGCGGGCCAGGACCGGGGACGGCGCTAGGTCCGTAACCTCCGAGTACCGTGGCGCGCGCTTGCGACGGTCCCGACGCACACGTGAGAAGAGTGCGGCCTGATACCATGCGTGTACCGCCGGGCAGCCGGCCGGGCGACCGAGGGTTTGCCGCGTGCCGTTTTACCGGCGACGCGACAGTCACCGCACTCGGGCCGTAGACCGACACCCAGCGGGTCGCGACGTCCTACTAGGGGAGAAGTGCACGACGACGAGCGCCGGACATCGACGCACGGTAGCGTGTCCGCGGTAGGATCCGCAAGGGCTCCGCGGAGCATCGCCCACCGACGCGAAGCCAGCGCCGCTGACGATGAATCTCCCCGTTCGATCTTTTGGGTTTCTTAGGTTTACCCCTGAACGGTTTCACGTACTCTTGAACTCTCTCTTCAAAGTTCTTTTCAACTTTCCCTCACGGTACTTGTTCGCTATCGGTCTCGTGGTCGTATTTAGCCTTAGATGGAGTTTACCACCCACTTAGAGCTGCACTCTCAAGCAACCCGACTCTAAGGAGAGATCCTCCCGAGTGCGCGCACCGGTCGCTACGGGCCTGGCACCCTCTGCGGGTAAGTGGCCCCATTCAAGATGGACTTGGACGCGACGCGACACCTCG
>NC_090130.1:12620925-12690925 GCF_040581485.1 Linepithema humile | reverse complement strand
AAGCACGGTCCCTTACGGACGAAAGCGGTGAAACAGCAAGACCAAAGATACTTAACCGCTGAGCGCGAATACGAAGCAAAACGCAGTAAACATTACAATTACGAAACAACGATTGAACAATTGACTTTCAACGAAGACGAAAGCAATATATAAGTATAAATAAATCAAAATAATATGCAAAAAACACTAGTTGTCTCGAAACACTGAATCCACCGTGGGCACCTCCGACGTCAATGAGGCAAAATTTTCAAAGTCCCAACGCGGCGTGTTGCTTTCGACGCACGCACCTACGGCGAGCGAAAAACGCGAAAACGCGCTCCAGCGGCGAACCACCGCCGCGGACGGACGCGCGTTGGTTCCGCAAGCGTTTCCGCGGTGGAATGGCGGGTCCTGGTGCGGCTACTTTTCCGCGATGCCGACTCGCGCCCGTCTACGCCAGTGTTCCGATTAAGGATCGGTTTGTTTGCGCATGTGCGGCCATACGACGTCAGTAAAGTGCTTCGTGCATATAAAAAGGGGCACCGTTACTCAGCTACATTTTAAGTAATAAAAATTTGTTTAATGTATTAAAAAAGAAAATATATATACATATATATGTATATGTACAAAAATAATTATATATATATAATTTAATTATTTTATAAATATTATTTATAATAAAAAGAATAAGAGGAAAAGGGGAAAAGAGTATATATATTCTTCAAATAGAACACTACCTAAATAAAATAAAATAATTTTATTTATAGCAGAAATATTAAAAAATACCGACATTTGTTGCTAGGGTAAGGAAAACTGTCAAACCCTTACCAGTATTTATACAACAAAAATATATGTTATTAATTAAAGAATAACTAAAATCTTAAATTGACAAAAAAAAACATTGCACAATATTATTGGCTTTCCTCAGGTACTTTCCTCAGGTACTTATGTATCATTAATCACATTTTATCACATGTGTTAATTATATAATATATATTATAAATAAAAAACTAATAATAAAATCCGAAAAATGCCGAACAATATTAATTATACATAACTAACATGCATAAAAGTCTTTGGCTAGATGTGTCAATCTATTATAAACAAAAAATAAATTATATTAAATAAATCAATAATATAAAACATTGCACTAATATTGCACATAAAAACAATAAATATTAAAATAAAAGTATATTAAGAGCCATCAGATAAATTGCTTGATTTTTCATATAAATTTAGCGGATTGTGTAATTTTAAATGTTCGGAATCAATTTCAAAATTTGTACAATTAATGCCTTCAGCCTGAAAACTCGATCGTATTATACAAATCGCGGAAACAGTTTCATTAGATAATTGATTTCTTTTTTTACATTTTATACTGCTAACCATTAAAAAAATTCGTTCCGCTTCGGCGTTAGAATGGGAAAAAGAAAGAACTGCTTCGACTAATGACTAAATTTGGAAACATTTTTTCCCCATTAAAGTTTTTAAATTCTAAAATTCTTTTCCACATGACATCGATTTCTAAAGAAGTTTGTGACGGTGCGGTTTCCCGTATGGGAGGTTTAGCGCGGATAAGCTGGCCGGTGCCAGGATTCAGAATGCGGAACGGGTAAGACTCCAAATAAGTAGGCGCGGTTAAGTCATAAACTTTGATATATTAACTTTCTTGATATATTAACTTTGATATACTAACTTTCTTATGTTTAATATATACAAAATGGTGTTCTGCCGTCGGGCTTAGTTCGGCCAAGCTAGGCAACAGATAGCGGTTAACGCACGCAGAAGAACACAAGTAATGGCTATAAGCGCAAAGGAAAGATATCGCAGAGAATAGTGGTCAACAATGAATAGCGGTAAGCGTAAGGTACCGTAGAAGAATACAAAGAATAGCGGTAAGCGCAAAGTACAGAATACAAAGAATAGCGGTAAACGTAAAATACCGTAAAGAATACAAAGAATAACGGTAAACGCAAAGTACAAAGAATAGCGGTAAGCGCAAAGTATTGTAAAGAATACAAAGAATACCGTACACAGAATAGCGGTGAGTGCGCGCGGTTGGAGGCCGGGAGCACCCGGCGGAGTCAGGGAGCGCCCTGGCTCGGATACGGAGATCGGTCGAGAACCGGGAGCACCCGGTAGAGTCAGGGAGCGCCTTGGCTCGGATAGCGGATAGGATTGGCTTCGAGATGTCACGCTCGAAGCCGGACGGGACTCTCTCGGTCTCGGCTGAGACCGGCCTTTTATACCCGGCACGGTGATCCCCACCCGTGACGGGCTCCCACCTAGCCGCCGTTCGGACGGGGTTCGGTCTCCGAACCTTTGACTATAGAAACCTGGACTGCTAGTCTCCGCCCCTTTGCCTATCTTCGCAATGCTAAAGAGATGTAATAAACATAGGTTAGGTTTTAGCTCCGCCTTTTGACCAAAAAGCGGTAAATTCAAACGTGTAATATGAGAACTTTGAATGGGAAAGATGTAGTAAACAAAAGAAAAAGCTTTTGAAGTAAATGTAATATCACAGTTTATGTTAAAATATTAATACTGCATTTTTATATACAGCTAAAACAATATTAATTATATATATTACTTATATAACTATATAATAAAAACTGTGTATAATTATTACTGACCTTTAAAAATAGTAATTTTAGTATTAGTATGACGAACAAAATTATCATGCAAGCGAAGAGTGGCAGTTTTTCCGTAATAATATAATTTAACATCTAAATATAATTTTATTATTAATTTAATCAATTCATATTTATGATTTTGAAGGAAATCAAGATCTTTGATATGAGAATCGAAATTTTTAAAAATATTATTTAGATTTAAGTGTCGCAAAACAGTGACAATCATTTTATTATACGCATTTTTTGATTGCAGTTCATTTTGTATTCTATATATATTATATATTTTCTCTGCGAATGTAGTGATTGTGAATGTATCTGTTCTAGGAAAGCGTAGACCACCACAAGACTTCCTCGCAATGAAATCTGAATGTGCTTCATCGCTCTCGTTTAGCAATATGAAGCAGGTTTCGCATGTTAATTTTTGTAAAACTCGCATTTCTACGAAACCGGCAATGTATAACGCGGCATGATTTGCACCTGAACCTGCTATAGAATAAAGTGATAAATAATCATCCACATTTTTGAGATTAAAAGGCTAGTTCGCTTCGCATGCTGTCGAAATTTTTTTAGCTGATGAGACAGTTAAGATGCTAGTAGTGTCGAGCGGCATGCAATTTGCCTGCGCTGATGATTTCACCTCGTTATGATATAATAGTCGTTTATACGACGACGTGAATTGTTTACAATTAGGATTATTGTTATAACCCCCCATAGCGCGGAAACAAGAAAACAATATTTCTAAATGATCTTGTGACATTTTGTATGATAAAATGTATTCCAAATATCCTGTTTCGACGTATTGCATGTACAATCTTCTCAAGTTTTGTAAGTCTATTATAAAGCCCAAAAACCCGGTTCTTATTTTACTTTTGATTACGAATTGTCCGGCAGGCTCCAATTTCAGCGCAGAAAAGTAATCGATTGCCTTATCAAAAAATTTAAACATTTCTGCCGCTGTATCTCGTTTTATTGGCTTTTTAAAACCATACGAGTACAAACTTCTGGAATTTAGACAGTCGAAAGCAATATTCACTATTCGACAGAACTTCACAGTAGCAGTGCATCCAACAAAATTAGCATTGCCATCTTCTGATAGCTGTTCTAAGGCAGCTGCACAGCTTTCACTTAAAGTTTGGGCAGCTAATTTGACGTTCATTTTGTTCTTGAACCAAAGTATGTGCTTCTTGGTAAGTTTATTGGCCAAATGGAAATTCCCATTTTCTTGCAGCTCAACTAACTTCTCCAAATATTCAAATTTTATGGAATTGCCGTCACTATTGTATAAAACACGTTTTGAAGCTAACGCATTTCTGAGTAATTTTAACATGTGAGCAGCATCCAATATTATATAAACATAATGATTGTCTGTTGGATGCAAGAAAAAGGGCTTTTCATTATAAACATCCGCTTTAAGAGCGTTGCACATGGTAATATTTGAAGCGAGTCCATCGAAAGTCATGGCAATAACTTTTACTCCAGATGTTGCCACAAATTCCAAGACTTTTTTCGTAATTTCCGTTCTTTCTTGGGAAGTCAGCGAATTTACGAAAAAATACGCTACCGGAATTTTCCATCTTTCATTAAGGCACGTTAGCATATACACCAAAGCATATTTCGCTACCGGCAGATTTTCTTGTTTATCAACTGGAAATCCACAATCGACATATCCGATGAACTTATTTTTGAATTTACTCCATTCGACTTGCTGGCGTATGGACATTTCGTCCGTCATTAAACAACCATATAGTTGCTTTGTAGTCTGGTCCACCTTCTTTTTCAAAATGTCAATGGCTTCATTAGTGAAGCCTGGCGAACAATTTGTGCTCCCATACCAAGCCCGAATTGTTGATGGAGCCGGTAAGTTGTTCTTGAAAACGTGCCTTATATACTTGTATGCTTTCGGGCTATAAAAATTTACTGTTAAAGCGAAAGCACGAAGTTCCGGCGAATATTGTCCATTGACTTTTCCTTTCTGCAGCTCCGCAAGTATCGTGTCTTCCTGTGTTGTTGCCTAAGTTAATGTTATAAACAGGGAAGAGTTTGATATTACAAACAGGAAAGAGTGTTATTAATACAATTTTATTAATTAATTATTCAACATACACAATTACTGACGTAAGTATACTTCAAAATTATCATGATTATTATTAATGTATACAAGGTATACAAGGATATATGAACAATTCAAAATTATACAATTCCTTATTTAATCTTGTTACAATATGATTAATTTAGTAATATTATGATTAACCCTCCAATTTTAAACCGTAAACGTCTAACAGACATCTAATAGATGTCTATTAGACTTGTATTCGACCTGTATTTCTCCCTGGGAATGATACATCATTTCCTACCTCTATAATTTCCGAAGCATTCTCTGAGAGGTCACATTTTTGTCGCAATTCACCTAATAGCTTTACCAAGCTTGCTATTTTCTTTTTATGACGAAATTCTTTAACCATCAATCTTTTCATACATTTATCTTTTGCCTTGCAAGCAGACTTCAGTAATCGAATGCAATGACTTTTCGTTTTTGGGGTCATTTGATCCACAGTTTCATCTTTAATATCTCCAGGATATCTGTAAATCTTTTTCGGAGTGCTCAATACATTACATGATAGGGTTGTCTCTGCTTTCTTTTCAGTTATCGAACTGCAAAAAAACATTGTTATTCATTTCAAGGTCCCCATAAAAAAAATATTAGGAAGAAAGATAAGAGAAGTAATATTGAATTTATATATTTTTTATTTAATTATGAATCTCTCTACCTCGTCCGTTGTGAATCATTCACAGACTCGGGATGCATTGATGTTTCATCGACTGCGATCCATTGATCAGCAATCACTTCTGGATTTGAGGATTCATTATTTGAATCTGTTTCTGTGGTTATAAAATTTTCACTTTCTGGATGCTTCGTCGACTGTGAGATGCAATCGTCAGTGACATCTGCATTTGAAAATTCATCACTCGAAGCTGGTAGTAACTGCATCATGCTATTTAAAATTATACATTTTAATTGATTGTAAAATATTTACAACTTAATACTACTCGCATTCAATTTTTAAGTCCCACATTATAGCGTCACAATAAAACTTTAAGATTTAAATATTGGTTAATGAAAACTAGAACATAAATTACTATAAATTATATTACCTTTGATTTTGAGCACGTGGAAATATAGTCGGCACTGCATTTAGTTTCAACCGAACCTGCGAATAGCCAATGCTTTCTAAACAATCGCTTGTAAAATGCAGTACGCAGATACGGCTATATTTTGGCAAATTTCGTACACTTTCTTGCCTGTTCTGAGTGGCTATAGCCTCGATCCACTTTTCTTTCAGCGCTGGATTATTGGGAAACCTACAGTCGCAACACAAGTATATAAATTAAATATATATATATATACATTACTTCCTCACAATAAAAACAACATTACGTTAAGTCAAACATTTCATCTACTCATTACAATATCTGGCGTTGAGATAAGAAAATACGTACAAATGAAAATAAAAACACTCGCAAACCAAAATTTTATGAAGTATTTTAAGTTAGAAAAACATGAGCTGAAACATACCCAAAAAATCGCAAACGCGTGTCGTTTTCCTCGTGTTGGCGCTTGTACTTTGTTGTGCTACACTTTTCTATAAAACAATATCGTCCCATATTCTCTTTATCTCTAAAAAATTACACAAGAGAAGTCTCAACGTCTCAGCTCGCTCAATGTTTTGATCACGGCTTTGGATCACGACGTTATGACAGGTTATGTCTGTGACGTCATGACACTTTAGTTCTTGGTATAGGGCCATGGTGGCGCTATTGCACATGTTTATTACAACTTTTTCTTGCTACTAGCAGTCCAGGTTTCTATAGTCAAAGCTCCGAACTGGCGGGTCGTCGGGATGACGCCTTAAGGCGTCGTCACAAGTTAACTCTTTTTTTTTCTTTATTATTAAAAACTGATGGTAAGATTCTCCATTCAGAAGCTAATTTAGTTATATCAATATGTTTTATACGCGTTGCAATAAAAGTTAAATCTTTAAATTTGACTCTAGCTTCGTCATAAAGAGCAATTTTCGGCTGTAAAAACATTAATTGTTGAAAAATAGAATCTTTGTACGGTTAACGTTTCAATATTTCGCGAACTGCAGTTAAGTAAAATTCTAAACAACTTAATTTAATTTTCCGCGCGCATTCTGAAGATAGTGTTTCTAAAAAACTTTCACATTCCGGTCTAACATATATATTATTAATATCTTGAATATTTCTTTTATCTTCTATATTTAAATCAATAATACATTCTAGAGCTTTCTAAAGCTTCTGGAATAATAAAATTTTGTGCTATTTTGCGATTAATTGTTGGCTATTTTCAAACAATGTATGAATTAAAACCTTACAAGATTGGAAAAGAGCATTAAAGTTATTTAAAAAATTCAAGGAATATTTTAAAAATAATAAATATGTTTTTATTGAATTATTATTTAATTCAGCGCTCGGAATTAGTTGCACATTTTGGGCCGATTCCCGAGACGACGCCTCCTATTCCCTCATTACCGCTCGGCCGCTGGCGGCCGAGTCGCCGATAGCTCTGGCGCAGAAGCGTTTTATATTAGAAATAGGCTGGATTGTTGAGGCACCTCTCAGAAAATAGTAATATTTTCTTTGCTACATAAATAATGTTTATTTTCATTAATAATTATATATATATATATTATGTATTAATAAAAATAAACATTATTTATGTAGTGAAAAAAATGTTACGATTTCCCGAAAGATGCCTAAACAATCCAGCCTTTTTCTAATATAAAACGCTCCTGAGCCAGAGCTATCGACGGCTCGGCCGCCAGCGGCCGCACGGTACTGGGGGAACAGGAGGCGTTGTCTCGGAAATCGGCCCGAAATGTGCAACTAATTCCGAGCGCTGATTTAATTAATTTAAAATAATTTCCGCAGATTTTAATTTATCTTCTACTACAGCCAAAACAAAATAATTTTTTAAAACATCCCAATTATCTAATAATCTTACAATGCATTTATGTAACACTAACCACCGAGTATTTGATAACTTTAAAATCTTGTTTCTTTCCACATTAAAAAAATCTTGAAATTCGTTCAAAATTGCACATCTCTTTGCACTACCTGAGATATAAGTACTAACTCCTCGAATTAAACTTTCGCACGACTCTGGAAGTTTTTCGCAAGCTTTACTTGCTACAAGCGCGGATGAATGGCAAATACAATTTAACATAACAAGATCCGGTACTTCTAATTTTAAGCGTGACATAAAAGAATTATTGCATCCAATCATCACATATGCATTATCACTTGCCATTCCGACTATATTTTTTAAAGGAATTTTTTTCTTTTTAAACGTACTTTTAAAAATTTCAAAAAGTTTGTTTGCGGAACAATTTGTTGCATCTATGGATAATAAATCTAACAATTGTGTAATTACTTTTTTAGTTACAGGTGAAACATATTGTACGAGAGTACACATAAGTTTTTTATCCAAAATATCAGTACTTTCATCTATTAATATCGAAAATCTACAATTTTGAATATTTTTGATAATTTTTTTAACTTCGCGTTTTGCAATAACTTGTGTTACTACTTTTGTACATTTATCTCGTGCCAGTGAAAGATCTGATACAACTTCAGGGATCATACAGATATCTTTTCATAATGGAATTAAGTGATCTGCGGAGTAAAAAACAATATTGTGTTCTGCAAAAAATGCTGCTAATTTTATCTCGGCGCGTTTTACTTTATCTTTATGCGAAAGAGTAACTGTACTATTAGCCGCGTCTGAAAAATCAATGTCTAAATTTTTTGAATTTATTTGTTTTATATGTTGGACCGATTGTGAATGTTCAATTAAATTAGATTTACAACATCTGATTTTATTACATGCAATACACAAAGCTTTCTCTTGTGTAGAATGTAGAGTCAACCATCCTTTAAAAATATTTTCATCTAGCCAAGATGATTGAAATTTTTGGACTCTGTTTTTTGGCATTATTTTTTGTATCGGACTCCATGCTTCTAATTAATAAATACAAAAGCCTTACCTTATTTATATCTTCCTAACCTCCTCCTGTCAAAAGTCCCGCGTGAGGTCCTGCACACGACATGTGTCGGCACTGCATTTCTATCGCCGCGCATGCGCAAAGCCATATATACGCTAAGCAGCCGGTCCCTAATCGGAACACTGGTTCACGCCGACATCTTCGGGCGCGTCGGGGACGAAAATTTTCAAAGTCCCAACGCGGCGTGTTGCTTTCGCATATCACACTTTATGTCGACCAGCGGCGTGTTGCTTTCGCATCCCGCGTGACTAAGTCCACGAGCGGCGTGTTGCTTTTGCAGTCTCTATGCGTACTGAACATCGAGATCAAGCCTGCTTTTGCCCTTTTGCTCTACGCGAGGTTTCTGTCCTCGCTGAGCTGGCCTTAGGACACCTGCGTTATTCTTTGACAGATGTACCGCCCCAGTCAAACTCCCCGCCTGGCAGTGTCCTTGAATCGGATCACGCGGGAGTATTAACGGCGATCGGCCGAGGCCTCACGCCACTCTGACACGCTTGGCTCTAGAACACCGTGACCGCCGGGGCACGAAACCCTCGGGGCACGCGCTCCGCTCAACCGAGTAAGTAAGGAAACGATAAAAGTAGTGGTATTTCACCGGCGATGTTGCCATCTCCCACTTATGCTACACCTCTCATGTCTCCTTACAGTGCCAGACTTTTTTTTTTGGTGAGGCAGGGGAAATCCTTTATGGATACCCACGAGTTCCGGGGGGAGACTCGTGGGTTATGTGGGAATCACCTGGGAAGGAGTCCCAGGCATACCCACTAAAACCCCTGCCGGTAGCCATCCTAGGCCATTTAAAGAGAGAGAGGGAGAGATATCACCATGGGTATTCGTCTCACCCTCTCTCAGGCTTGACCGTTTTCCCGGTCTCTTTTCGGAGAGGGAGGGGTATTTGGTTTCCCTCCCTCTCAATTGCTTTCCTTTCCGGGAAAGGTCGGGCTACCACGACCTTTCCCCGCCCTCCCGTGTTTTGTTGGGGGGCTGAGGTCAGTCAAGAGTCCCCGCTCTCAACTGACCCCCCGCCAGAGGGGGGATTTTTCCCCCTCCTCCAGCCATCCAAGTTGGAGGAGGCCCTTTAGCCCCCTCGAGGGTAATCCCCCCTCGGGTCCTTGGTGAGTTTCACCACCCGGGGGGGAGAGCCCTGTTGTAACTTGCCCCCTAGGGGCGGGGGGTTATGTTGTCGGTGTTTGTGGGGGAGGAGCTTTATCTCCCCCCACCGCTTCCCCCCTTCTTTCCCTCTCCGCCTCCTCCTTTTGCGACATAACTTTGTCGCAGAAGGAGGAGACAGCTCTCCATTTGTCCTCTCCCTCCAGCATAGTTCTAACTAATACTGAGAGAGAGAGGTCTCCGCCGACCACTGCGGTCAGAACCCGACGCTCCTCATCCCATGCATTACATTCCTGAAGAGTGTGTTGCGCCGAGTCCAGACCGGCCGCACAGTGGTGGCACTCGGTCGTGTACTCCCTGCCGATCCTGCACAGGTAGTCACCAAAGCAACCATGCCCGGTGAGTACCTGTGTCAGGTGGAACCCAATTCTGCCCATTTGGGGAGACATGGGTGGATGGCCTGGGTGGTCCATCTGCCCGCCTTGGAGCCAATCAAGGAGGCCTGCCACGCCTCCATGGCTCTTTGGCGGGCATTCGTCCTTATTCTGGCCACGGCTCGTGGTGCGAGGCGGGCACTCCCGCGCCGGTCTGGGTCCCTCGTACGCCGATATACTTCAGCGTACGAGTTTGCCAGGAACTCGGCTGGGAGGAGGCCCGCCAGAGCCGTGGCCGCCGCAAACGACGTCGTGCAGTAGGCCCTGATCGTCCTAATGGCCAGTCGGCGCTGTTGTCGATGAAGTATCATCAATATGCGCCGGCTGGCCTCTGCCTTGTCGGCCCAGACCGGTGCACCATACAGGTACAGCGACTGCACGACGTTCGTGTAGAGTCTCCTGATTCTGTTACACGGACCACTCAGGTTCGGAAGGAGGCGGCTTAACGCATTCGCCATCCTATCCGCTTTGGGGGCTATCCCAGCAAAGTGCTGCTCAAACCCCCAAAGTCCATCCAGGGTGAGACCCAGATATTTCATCTGGGTCCCCACCCTGACGCGGAATTCCCCTACCCAAATCTGGGAAGGGGGAGGCCGTCCCAAGGCCCTGTCGTAAAAGTACAGGGCCTCCGTCTTTTGTGGGGCGACCTCGAGCCCCATGGCTCTGATGGAGTACACGACCGCCCGGGTAGTAGCATTCGCCGCATCCCGGGCTTTCCTCCATGTCTTCCCCCGGACTACCACCAGCGTGTCGTCTGCATAACACAGCAGACGACAGCCCGGGGGAAGCGCCGTGCGGAGCACTCTGTCATATGCGAGGTTCCACAATAGGGGGCCAAGTACTGACCCCTGTGGAACCTCGCAGCAGACCGCCCTCCGGCTTACCCGCTCCAGCTGGTCTTTCTGCTGGAGCGTCCTGTCGCGGAAATAATCCCAAAGGACCTCCCGTATATATGGGGGAAGGCCATAATAATTCATGGCCTCCCCCACGTGTTCCCAGGAGAGGGAATTAAAGGCGTTGACGATGTCTAGTGACACCGCCAACGCCACGTCTCCCTCCCCCACAATCTGGTCCGAGAGGGCCCGCAGATGCACGATCGCATCTGTTGTGGATTGACCCTCTCGGAACCCAAACTGGTCCTCTGAAAGATTGGGATCATCCCGCGACAGGTGCTGGACGATTCGGCCGGCAACGATTCTTTCGAACAATTTACCGACCTCGTCCAGCAGGCAAATCGGCCTGTAAGCCGGGGGTTGCTCCGCCGGCTTCCCCTCCTTGCGAAGCAGCACCAAGTTTGCTGTCTTCCACAAGGAGGGGAAGGCGCCCGTCCTGAGGCATGCGTTATACATCCTTCTCAGGCGGGCACCCACCACTCCAAAGGCCAAGGCCCATACTCTCCCGGGTACCCCGTCCGGGCCTGGAGCTTTTCTTGCCGCCCCAAACCTTTTAGACGCCTCGGAGAGCTCCCTCTCAGATATCTTCAAATCCCCGGACCAGGGGGGGGATCCCCTCTAGGGGGGATATGGGTGTCCCAGATTGGGAAAAGTTCCCCCACCACCTGACCGAGGAACTCGGGATCCAGCGTCTCCGAGATTGGGGGCGCCGATGAGGGCGCCTGGTCTCAATCTGTTGAGTACCAGTCGGTACGGACGCCCCCAAGGGTCCCGGTCGAGCTCCGCCAGTAGCTCTTCCCAGGCCTTGGCCTTGGCCCTGCCGATTGCTGTCCGCAGAGAGCACTTTGCGGCCAAGTACTCTCCGCTCGCATCGGCAGTTTCTTCTTCATCCCCACCCGCCCTTCGTCGGGCCCTGAGGAGATCGCGCCTTGTGGCGTTTGCGCTCCTGCGCAAATCTGCAATCTCCTCAGTCCACCAATACTTGGCCCGGCGAGGGGCGGGCCTTGATCGGGGCATGGCCATATCGCACATGCGCTCGGCCATGGCCCCGATCTTCTCGGCTTCCGCCTCGGTGTCCACGAGGTCGGAGAAGTCCGACCACGCCTCCACCGAGGCTGCCGCCATCAACTTGTCCTGGTTTAATTGGGCCAGGGCCCATCTTCTAGGGGGTTTATTGCCCCTTTGTAGTTGGCGGCGGATCAGCACTTCCCGGGGGGTAACGTTCAGAACCATCTCTATATGGAGATGGTCCGATAGGGACTCTCGGTCCATCACCCCCCAGGTCCTCACCAACTGCGCCGCCCGGGGGAAAGCCCATGTCAAATCGACAATAGACTCCCCCCGGGGATGGACGCATGTGCTGTCTGACCTTCTGTTTTGTAGCAGGAGGCCCAGCCCCGCCGCCCAATCCCAAACGGCCTCACCTCTAATGTTGGTGTACCGGGAACCCCACTCCTGATGCCAGGCGTTGAAATTCCCGGCCACCAACACCGGGTGGGGGAGGCATCGGCGAATGCCGTCCCCCATCTCCCGCAGTTGCTCCAAAAATTCGAGGTGAGGCCTCCTTGGGGAGGCATAAACCCCCACCACTCTGAAGGCACCCCACCGCGCCATAACAAATCCCCTTTCCCTTTCCACTAGGGTAATGGGGGGGGGAGCGCGGGGAGTGCCTCCTTACGATGACGACGGAACCGTCCGAGGCCGATACCCAATTAGGGTCGGAGTCCCGGACCCGATACGGCTCCGCCGCCACTCCCAGTCCTGCATCACGCTCGTCCAGGTCCGATAGGAACAGGTCCTGGGCCCGGCGAGCGTGATTCAGGTTGGCCTGGAGGAGTTTTGTGGACATTATCGGTTCTGTAGAACCTGTCCATCCTCCAGGCCAATTCTTCCCTTTTCTTCAGTGGCAGCCGGTGTTGGGTCCACTTCCATCTCCTCGGTGGGAGGGTTGGTTTCTCCCATGATGGGTGGCACCGCCGCTGCCACCTTTTTTCCCTCCTTTGAAGGGGGGGGGGTGGAAGCCTTTTTTGCTTCCCCCTCCCTCTTCTTCTTATCTCCTTTAGGGGGCTTGCACAATGGCCCCCCCATACGGTGGGAGGCCGGGAGTCCCGCGTCCCTGCACACGGCGCAATTTGCCGGCGCCGTACATGACCGGGCTTCATGCCCCCGCACTCCGCAGCGGTAGCACAGATCGCTTCGGTCTACGTCTGTGCTGGGACATTTTGCCCTCACGTGCCCCCTCTCCAAGCATTTAAAGCATTGGAAAGGGCGCGCCTCCAATAGCTCTACTTGGGCTTTGAAAAACCCATCCATTATTATGTGTCCCCCCTGGGCAATTTTATTAGCTGCCTTGAGGGGACACTTCACCCAGGCCGTGATTGGGCCTCTGGGGATCTGGGAGGTTTTTATGTCTTCCACCTTAATTTCGGTGAGGGAACATTCTCCCATCTCCGCCACTGCCTTGGCAACGCCCTCTGCGGTTGTTGACGGCGCCAGACCCCGGATGCGGATCTCACTCATTATTTGGGGTCGATTGATCCGCACCTCAGGGTTATCCGCGAGCAAACTGCGCATCCTTTGCGCCAGTTTGTCCGCGCACTCCTGTTTGTTTGGGCCCTTTATTTGCAGGATACACGCACCCGTTTGGCCCGGTTTGTATTCCAACGGGGGGATACCCATCTCCTTTATAGAGATCTCCTTCGTGATCCTTCTCATCACCTCTGAATACTGTCCCTCTGGACACGTGACAGAGATCGCAGCGGTGTTGGGCACCTTTCTTTTCTTTTTCTTTTTCCCCCTCTCTCCCCCCGTGCCCGGTTTAGGTAGGGGGGAAGAGGATTTAGGGGTGGTTTTAGAGGCCTCCTTGGCGCCCTTCGTCGTCGTTGTGGTGGGAAGAAAAGGGGTCTCCTTCTTTTTCTTTTTTCTTCCCGTTGACCACCTCTCGGGTGGTGATATCTGCTGCTGCCGCTGCTGTTGCTCGCAGACAGCGATGGTTGTAATGGTCTTTCCTCCGGGGGGATTGATTGCCCCGGCTTTGCAGTCGGGGTTTTTTTCCCCCCTTAGGGGGGGGGGAAGGGTCGGCAGTGGGCTGTTGCACGGCGACGAACTGCGTCGGTCCCTTCCCCTTCTTTCCCTTCTCCCTCTTTGAGTCCCCGGCTGGGGGAACCACCCTCTTTACGGAGGGTGGACCCATACTGCCAGGGGGTTTGGAGAGAGGGGGGTTAGGCAAGGAGGAGTGGGAGGATGAGGAGGAGGAGGAAGGAAGCTTCCCCTCTATGAGCTCCCTCATATGTTTTATTTCCTTTCTCATTTCTCTCCTTTCTCTCCTCATCTCCTCTTTTATCTGCCCCATCGCTGCCTGCACTATGGCGGCCGTTGATTCATCCCCACGCAGGAGGATGTTGCTGGTGATTATCGGGAGGGGGGGGTCCTCCAGCCTCTTAATGTTCCCCAATAGCGAGGGTCTATTCGCCGGGTGGTCTTCAAGATCCTCCCTCGTGATGACGGGAGGGAGTACCACGGGTTGAGTCTCCATAGGTTCGCCCTTGGGGTTCTCCTCTTCTGGATTTTCCTCCCTTACGACCCTGGACCTGAATCGAGTAGTGCAGGGGGAGGGAGGAGGGGAGGTTCTGTTCCTCTCCTCGATCTGCCTGCGGAGGTTGTCATTCTCCTCCTTCATGCGGCGGTTTGCTGCGAGGAGTTCCTCCGTATTGGCGTTGGCAGGGGAGGGGGCCCTTCCCGCCATAGGGTCAAAATACCCTTTTTCCGTCCTTGCCGCCAGTGTTGTGGCTCCCGCACTGAGTGAGGAGGCCGCCTCACAAAGGCGACTTGCGAGATCTCCTCTGAGGCCCTTCGAGACCCCCGCGACCGCGAGAATTGCCTCTGAGCTCTTCTCGAGGTCGTTCAGGATATCCTGAACTTGTTTGGTCTCGAATTCAGCGATCTTTTTATTGACCCTCGCTGGTGCTTCCAGTAGCGACCTGTCGTCCTGTCTATCGCAAAGTGAGGGTTGTTGATCCTATCGGAGAGCTTTTGATGTTGCTCTTCCACCCTCTCGGCCTCCCTCTCCCTCATTTTGCGGGAGGTAAATTGCCCGGTGTGACTGGGATCAATGGCGGGTCGTCCCCTCCGGTCTTCTTTTCTGACCCGGTTTTTCAGGGCCTCCTCCTCTCCAGACGAGAGTTCGTCCTTTGCCTGACCCGGCTTCTTCCTTTTTTTCTCCTCCGAGGAAGGGTCAGGGGAGTGGCGGCGGTATTCTCCACTCTACGTCTCTTCGTTCCGGCAGACGAGATGATTGACCGGGTGTCGTCGTCGTCCTCATCACTGAGGACAATGGAGGCCACTAGTCTGTGGCTGTCCTCTGACCCCGCCTGGGAAGAACAACTCTGTCCTCTCGGTGATCCCGCTCGAGATGATCCTCGTGAGGATACCGAGGTGCCCACCGAGGTGCCTTTGCGGGACCTTGGACAGGGTTTGTTGGTGGAAAGGGGAAGAGAGAAGGATAAATTCCCTCCCGTTTCCCTCCCCTCCATCTCGTCGTCTGAGTCCCCGCCCCCTCTTAGTCTCAGAACCGAGACCTGAGGTGGGGCGCCTGACTCGTAAGACACCTCTCGTGTCTCCTGTCTCTCGACAAAGAGACCTGGTCCCGTTTGCACGGGATGTACCTCCCTACCTACGTCAAAATAATAGTGATACATTTTTGGTTTGAACCCCACGACCCATCACGGCTCCGCCGACCGGGCGTGCCCCGTTACCCCCGAGTTCCCCCGGGGAGTCGGCATATGGCTCTGGCACCGGAAAAAATCATCCGGTGCACGGGCCTCCAGCCCCCTACTCACCCCTAGACTACCTAAGGGTTTTCGAGAGTCCCACATCTCCGATCTGTGGGCACCGTGATGGGCGCCGCCACGCGGGGGGCCCCACGGACGGATGGGGCGGAAGGTTGCGGCGACTCAACCAACCGCCTTGCCCGCCGTGGCGGCCAGCAAACGTACTCCTCGCCCATGCACTCTGGGACCGATAATAAATTACCAGGACGCACTCCGAGAGTGCACGGACCTCGCTACTCGACCCCGACCTCAAAATACTTCTGAGCGGCTCGAGCAGCCACCAGGCCAGGCCGGAAACCGCGAGCTATGCTCCCAGAATCCACCCCAGCCTCCCCCACCGTCCGATCCTGCCTCGGATTACCAGCGAGCGGCCCGGAACGGCCCGGCCCGACGAGCCCGGTAAATTCCGGGACATCGACGGCCCGTCGCTCCCCTTCACGCTCGCGTACACAGGGACCACGTCCCTGTGCCGTTTGAGCGGAGAGGGAGAGCCACCCCTGTTGTAGGACACCGCTTCCTCCCATGCCAGGCCGCATCCTGTCCACCCCCATGATCGGAGGAGGAAGGATCGGCCCCAGACACAAGAGGACCGGCACCCACATCCCGTCCCTTTAGACGGGGCCACCGGAGTGGCCCCACCAGAGACCCGTCCCGCCGGAGCAGCAGCCCCGGCCAAGACAGGCCTCAACCGTGGGGGGAGCACCCCCCTGACCAGCCGCCCCACTGGGCTACGAGCCTGGCCGCCCGTGCACGGAGGGGAGATAAAAATCTCTCCCTAACGGTGCCGTGCCACCGGGGGTTTGAAGTCGGAGTCCCCGTCTCCTACCGGCGGATGGGAAAAGTCCCTTGGGGAGCCGCCGGACTCCCTGTTCCCTCCTAAGAAGGAACTGTGCGCTCTTAGCACCGCAGAAACACCTTTTCAGGTATTCCCACGGTGAGCCCTCTCACCACGACAAGGTGGCGCACAACGAGAGGGTACAGTGCCAGACTAGAGTCAAGCTCAACAGGGTCTTCTTTCCCCGCTAATTTTTCCAAGCCCGTTCCCTTGGCAGTGGTTTCGCTAGATAGTAGATAGGGACATTTTATTATTATTTGTTACACCCTTCATTTCGCGGCTCCCAATATTGTATCATATCCGCTTTGTTTTACTTAATGTTTTAGTTGTTTTCTTCCGTTCTTGTTTACTTTGTGTAAGTGTATATATGCGTATATCTTTATTTTTAAAACTTTAATTTGTTTTGTTAATGGCTACTTAGCCGTCAGTAATTTTTACTAACGTTTCTATTCCTGCCAACGTGGAGGCGAGCCAATCTATTTAGCAAACCATTTTCTTATTTTGTATATTTTTTCAATAAACTCAACAAATTCTTTACAGCTGTAACGGTGCGTATTTTTACGCCTCACGGGCGGTGCGTAATGATGCGGAATTTTCGACGGTATGCGGATTTTCGATGCGGAATTACGACGGTGTGTAGTTTAGCGAAGCGGATTCTTACGACGCGGAATAACTTGTCGGTTTGCCAGAATTTGTTCGTGTGGTTTATCGGGAGACTCCAAATTAACAGAAATGACTTAAAGAAAATAAATATTTATTTTATGAGAGCACTTGGATCAATAATATAAAAGAAAAATAGTAACAACGAGTACATGAGTAGTTTGGTTTCGGTCTAATATCTCAACGGTTATAAATATCGGCAGTAAATAATATAATTCCTTATCGGTTAGATGAGTTAATGTTTCGACGGTACATGTGTATAATTCTAATTGTAAACGGAGAATAAACGGTGTAAATCTAAACAAACTAAATTATTTAATCGGTCGGTTTCGTACGGTACGGAGCAAAGTAATAAAAAATAAGTGATACCGCGTATATCCGAGCCTTGCTGAGTCGACGACGGTTGCCGGTACGCTGTGTGAGAGAGTGAGACAGTGAGAGACTTCTCTCGTGCAAGGGGGTATCGGAAGTCGAACGCCGGGAACACCCGACCGAGGCAGAGAATACCCTGCCCCTAGAACGACGGAGAGTCGGAAGTCGAACGCCGAGACACCCGGCCGAGGCAGAGAACGCCCTGCCCCTAGAACGACGGAGAGTCGGAAGTCGAACGCCGAGACACCCGGCCGAGGCAGAGAACGCCCCGCCCCTAGAACGACAGAGAGTCGGAAGTCGAACGCCGAGACACCCGGCCGAGGCAGAGAACGCCCTGCCCCTAGAACGACGGAGAGTCGGAAGTCGAACGCCGAGACACCCGGCCGAGGCAGAGAACGCCCTGCCCCTAGAACGACGAGGTACAGGAAGTCGAACGCCGAGACACCCGGCCGAGACAGAGAACGCCCTGCCCCTAGAACGACTATCGGGATGGGAGCGAGTACGACCGGAGCTTCAGAGTGCGCCCTGAGGCTTGTCCGAGTCGTATTCGGGGAATGGGCCTCGATCTGTTCCGCGAGCCGGCTTTTATACCGGTCGCGCTACCCCCACTTGGGGTGCTACCCTACCCGGCAGCTACCCCTTCTCGAGCTTTTACCCTCGAGTTGGGGGATCGGAATGCGGCCCTAAATGGGGGTGCTCACGTGGAGCCCGCGTGACGCTTTAGTAACAGCGCGTGCTGTTACACAGCTAACTTCTGTTTCAATAAGTCTTTTCTTTTCGATTCCGTCACAATTATTTCTCAATTCCCTAATTCGTTCAGTTCTTAAATGTTCGTATTTTATACATGTGAAGACAACATGATGTATTGTTTCTTCTTCATCGCAATAAGGACAGAATGGTGTTGTCATTAACCTTATTTTGAACAATTTATCGTTTGTCAACCCATGCCCAGTCAATATGGAGTGTACCCTCTGATTTGGTTTTAGCCAGGGATTCTTCTCCACAAATGTCACGCTAGGAATAAACGAGTATGTGATACGTCCCTTTTGTGAATTTTCCCATCTATGTTGCCACATACCCCTCAGTTCTTCCATAACATGGGACTTAAGGATTTTTATATAATCTATGGATCTTTCCTCCAGTGTTGTTTTAATCTCAATGTTCTTATGTACAAAATTTTTATTTTTTCTAATATTATAAAATGCGGCGTTTTTTATTGCAAGTCAATAGGCAGATTTTCCGTTAAAATCTGTAGTGCTTCAGTAGATGTAGTTCTGCAAATATTATTAGTTGCTAGGATAACAAAGCGCTGGGCAGATTCCAAGTGCCTTTTAACAGGTGTGAGTGAGTAACTTTGAAATACCACGCCCCGGCAGCATACAGCATGATTGGCAAGAAAAGAGATTTGTACAACTGTTCCAGACATCTGCCTATTCCTCACCTACTTTTGTTAACTCTCTTAATCTTTGAGAACACTTTTTTGACCTTCTCTTTGGTATATTTTATATAAGGCAAGAACGATAGTTTTTTATCCAAATATACTCCAAGGTATTTCATTTCTGTACAAAATTCTATTTTTTTGTATCCTAGAAAAATTCTAGGTCTTCTTTCTATATCAAGGTTCCCTTTTAATAACATAGCTTTCGTTTTTGTGTTTGATATTTGTAGGCTGTTATCCGAACTCCATTTTATTATTCTATTTATTTCCTTCTGCGCTTTTTCCTCCAATTGTCTTCTAGAGTTTCCTGGCACTAGTATCAGAATGTCATCTGCGTATGCTATAAATTCAGACCTTGATCCGGTATCGGCTTCTTGTTCTGCCAGTAGCTGAGCCATTACTATGTTCCATGCAGTAGGTCCAAAAATGGAACCCTGAGGACATCCCTTGCTCAGAGTTTTGGATACCTTTAGATCGTTCTCATGGCTCATTAATCGCACCTCGCGACACGAGAAATAGTTCATAAACACTTTAAACAATTTCTGTGAGCAATTTGTATTTCTGAGCCTGTCCAAGATTCCAATCCAAGAGAGATTGTCGAATGCTCCACTTACGTCGACAAATACTCCCACTACATATTTGGATTGGGCCGCTTTAACGCTGCTGACTGTCCTGCATATTGCGTCCTCAGTAGATCGTTCTTTTATAAAGCCATATTAATTAGCAGTGTACAGCTCTAAACTCTCATAGTTTACTTTAAAACGTTGTACCATAATCCTCTCATATACTTTTCCCACAGTTGATAACAACGAAATCGGCCTGTATGATTTGGGATCGCTACGATCTTTTTCAGGACTTTTAAGCAGTAATTTTAGATCCGCCAGCTTCCACTGTTTAGGAAAACTGCTATTGTTGAAACATGTATTAAATAATAAATGCAACACATTTGGTGCCGCTTTCCAGACCATCCTTAATATTTTTGCCGTTATTTTATCTGGTCCGAGTGCTTTTTTATTTTGTGTTCTTTTAATTGCTTCATCTATTTCATCTAATTTTATTTCCTGCTCTACATTATAATTTAAATATTTACTATATCTATTTCCTATGATTCGCGATTCATCTAAATCTGTATTTTCTTCCCTATCTGCCATTAATGTTTCTAAGAGCTTCTTTACCGATGTGGTCCAGTTTGTTGTGGTTTCGCTCCAGGTTTGGATTGTACAAAAGATATTGCTGTTCTTAATCTTCTCCGTCATCAGTTTATATGCCAGTCCCCAAGGATTCTTTGTAGTGTTTTTGTTTACAAAATTATTCCACGAATCTCTCTGCTTTTCCAATTTCTTTTTTGTATTCTCTTCTTAATTTGCAGTATATTCTAAAGCTATGTTCATACGCTCCATCGTATTTGAGTTTTTTATACCGCTTACAGCTTCTGCGGGTTGTCATTAATTTCTTCTTTAAATCAGTTGATTGCTCGCTCCACCATGGCACTGCTTTTCTAAGCAGAGGTCTCTTTTGACTGAGGTTACTGCAACATATAAAATCAATTTTTTTATTAAATAGTTCAATTGCTTCTTCTGGACTCATATCTTTAATTTCTTTACAAAAGTCTTCATTTAATTCCGAACTAATGATTTCTCCAAGTTAATTCCAGTTGACTTTTTTCAGATTGTAGAATTTTCTTTTATTTTCCTGATTTCTCTCTGGCTTTTTTTTGTTATGTTCAAAATATATACAATAATGGTCTGAGGAAGTTATTTCTGGTAGAACTTTCCAGCCATATATATTATTCAAAGCTTTACTGTTGACGACAGTCAGATCTATATTTGTTTCTCCTATTATAGTAGAAAACGTTGGTTCGTTTCCAGGTTCATTCATGATATATACATTTTTATTTATTAAGAAGTCCTCAAGTAATTCTCCTTTCGCGTCATTTTCTTTGCAGTACCAAGTTTTAGAGTGTGCATTAGAGTCCATGGATATAATCATAACACAACTTTTAAAGGTTTCTATTATGGTCTCCAGCTTGTTAATAAAATAATTTAACTCCATAGAAAATTGACAATATACTAATACTAAGTATAAGTTCGTTTTATTATGTACTATATGTGCGCAAACTATGTGTTCGTCCGTGAATTGTTTAATTTTTGTTACTGTTATGTTGTTATTGTATACAATTATAGCGGCCTTGATCCTCTCCATCTTGTTGCTTTAGACAATCCTTGCACTAAGCGGAGCGCAATTTTTAACTTGCCCTTGGAATACATATGGTTCCTGTATCAAACACACGTCGATACCCAGTTCCTCTACTTTCAATCTTAACTCATACAATGCCGTCCGTAAACGGCCAATATTTACCTGAAAGAATTTTAACATTATGTGTAATCTATTTTGTTCTTTACTATTTCCATCACGCGCAGATATTCCGGGTATTTATTATCACTCACAGCATGTTGTATGTCCTTCCGTTTAGATCTTATGCAATTAACGCATACCACAGTCCTCTCTCTATCCGAGCAATTAGTGCTTATATGTCCTATTCTCCCGCAATGTCCACAAGTGGGGGTCTCCTCCTTGCAGTATTTAATGCTGTGACCAAAACCCAAGCAGCGAAAACATTTAGTCAAAGTTAGATAATCATTTACTTTATATGATTTCCAATCTATGTATAACCTTCCTTGCTTTAACACTTTCCTTCGTATCTCTCCAGACACCTCTATTATCCAATTATTTGTATTTCTAGTTTTAACAAACGTACTATACCTATATTTAACTTTATTTTTGTTTTCCTGCCTAGATATCCCAAGTTTTTCGGCATTTTTTGACCAAAATTGTTCCATCAGCTGTTCCTTTGTAACCGACTTATCTACATCATATACTATTATACTCGGTCCAAATTTCCTAGGTAATTTTGTTTTCAACCCGCATTCCCTGTTTCTAATTTCTAATTTCTGTTGAATCCTTTTCAGATTATTTTCACTTTCTGTTTCGACCAAGATGCCGTTATTTCTTACTTTTTTTATCCTTTTGATCCTCCTTTATTACCGATTTCATTTCTTTTGTGAGTTTTTTCTTTACATTACCGCACATTAAATCGTCTTTATCATCTAATGGCTTAACTATTATAACCGATGACTTAGTGTTTAATTTATTTTTTAATAAGGTACGTTGTCTAATTTCTTTTCTTTCTGTTTCAGGTGCTGCTGATCCGGGCCATGGAGTGGACGCTGCTTGGGCAAAAGACTTCGACGCAATGGGGCTCCTCGTCGCCAGGTAAGTACTTCTTAACTTTTCTCTTTCGATAATACTTTCTTGTAATTTCCCTTCCAGACTCATCCATTTAGCCAATATAAACTTAATTGCATTTTTAGTTATCTTATTATTTTCATTAAAAAGAAACTCTTCTAGAGCTATTCTTTCAGATCTTACCTCATCTAGTGTAGTTTTATTATTCTTTTCTGCTTTTTGTTCTAAGTCATTTCTATCCGCTTTGCGCCCAGTCTGTGTTTTAACAAATTTGGGGAAGACAAAGACACCATTATCATCAGTTTCTTTTGTGTTCTTTATATTAGGGCATTCTTTCGTTTTCTTTTCAGTAGATAGGGACATTTTTTTTTTATGTTGAATTGAGCGGTAAATTAATACTACGCATGTAGATGTCTCTATGTAAGGAGATGTAAGAAGACCTTACTAGGAGGCACTAGAGTAAGCCGGAGCGCAGGCAGCGCACGCGCACGTCCGAAGCCTCTCTCAAGAATACGAAGTGTCATGTAAGACACACACGTATGTGAATAAAGGTTAAAAAGAGTACATTGTTATAGAATTGGACACTTATAGAAGAGATTCCTGTTCACCCATCTCAATATGGTAGCAGAGCGTGGTTAACGCCAATAATTATGCAAGTAAGCTTCGCGTGTCCGAACGCGTGTATGTAAACAAGTGTTGAGGTTAGACAAGCACGTGCTGAGAGAGAACTAGAAGGACGATGTCGGACGAAATAAAAATTCAAGTTTTTGATGGAAGGAATTATAATATCTGGAAGAAAAGGATACTTATGTATCTGAAATGGAAAAAATGTGACGCCGTAGCCACGAGGGCACGATTACCAACGGACAGTGAAGCGACATGGAACGAACAGAATCTCAAGGCAATGAATTATATATATAGCGGTATCACTAATGACCAGTTAGAGTTTGTAAGTGAAGAAGAAACCGCATATGACGTAATGAAGAAGCTGGATAGTATGTACACGAGAGAATCAACGGCCATCCAAATATGTGTACGTAATAAACTGGAGAAAATTAAACTGAAAGAATACGAAGAGTCAAGTACGTTCTTTACGGAGTTTGAGAGATTAATAAATGAGTTGAAAGGTGCTGGCGCAACAGTGTCGGAAAGGGAGAAACTGAATTACATGCTGAGAACGCTGCCAGATTCGCTCAGCTATATCGGCAATCTGATTGATGCAGTGAAAAAATCGGACCAAACGTGCGAATTTCTTAAGAATAAAATAATCATGTGGGAGACAAGAAAAAAAGGCGATAACTGCCAGAATCAGAGCAGAACAAGTGCATTCAAGTCGGAACGGAAGTATCCAGAGAAAACGTGTTTTGGATGTGGCAAACTTGGACACTTAAAAGCAAACTGTAGAAACACGTGGCAGAAAGGAAGCCATAGGGGAAGCAGCAACAGTGAAGGGGTACATTGGCAAGGAGGTGCTCACCAATCGCAACAGCAGCAGCAGCAGCACCGTGGAAACAATGCAAGAGGACGCGGCGGCCGAGGGATGACCCAGCGAGGCAGCGGGTGGCAACAGCGCAGCGAAGGGGATCGACGACATGATACAAACTACGGAAGTATGGGCTCATTTTGCACGGAAGTAGTAGAGGAAAATAAGAATAGACAGGTAGAAGTAAACGTGGGCGAAAATGATAGAATAGATTGGATTTTAGACAGCGGATGCACGGATCACATAGTAAATAACGAGTCGCATTTTACAGATTTTGTACGCTTAAAAACCCCAATTAGTGTAAAAGTGGAAGATGGAAGATCCGTGCAAGCCACGAAAGTGGGCAATATTCAAACATATTTTTTAATTTACGGAAAGAGAATGAATATTAACATATCGAATGTATTCTATGTACGTGAAATGGAAAAAAATTTAATGAGTTTCGCGAAAGTAACGGATAAAAATAAAATCGTCTCGGTAAATAATACATCGAAAATATACAATGAGAACAATATATTGATCGCGATAGCATTTAAGGAAAACGGATTATATAAAATGCGGAATTATGTAACTAATAAGGAATCAAATGTAACAATTAAAAGTAATCGGCATATAACCCAGAAAGAAAAATTTCATAGGATGCTAGGGCACGTAAATTTTAACTATTTAGATATAATGTGTAAAGACAAATTAGTTGAAGGCTTACCACGCGAGTTAGAGTCCGAATTTCTAAAATGCGGTACGTGCATACAAAACAAAATGCATAATATGCCATTCGAAAATCAAAGAAAACGAATGATCTCTTAGATATAGTCCACACGGACTTAAATGGTCCACATAATACGACCGGAAATAATGGAGAGAAATATTTTTTAACTTTTATAGACGACTATAGTAAAGCAGCTAGGGTGTACACACTAAAATCAAAATGCAAAGTCTACGAATGCTTTATCGAGTACATCAATACGGTTGAAAATATAACAGGCAAGAAAATTAAAAGGCTAAGATGTGATAATGAAAAAGAATATATTAACAAAGATATTTACAGGGTAGCTAGAGAGAAAGGAATTCTGATGGATCCATGCCCGCCGTATGTACATCAGTTGAATGGTACAGCGGAACGCTATAATAGGTCAATAATGGACACGGCTAGATGTTTATTGTCGGAAGCTAGGGTAAATAGAAGATTTTGGCCGGAGATAATCAAGACAGCAGCATATTTAAAGAATAGGACGCTAGCAAACACCATAGAAAAAAAAACACCGTATGAGATATTAACGGGGCAAAGACCGAATATTGATAATCTGCGGATATATGGGAGTAAGGTATTTGTACGAGTTCCAGAGGAGAAAAAGAAGTCAAAATGGGATAGAAAAGCTGACTTAGGGATATTATTAGGATATGAAACTGTAGGATACAGGGTTTTAATTAATAATAAAGTGATAATTGCTAGACATGTAGATATTATAGAAGAGAACGTGAATCTCATAGGATTTAAAGGTAAAGATGAGGAAAACAATTACCTGAACGGAGCTGAGGATAACGAGGATAGGATAGGAAGCGGAAAGAAAACGCGAGATATAAATAAAGGGAAGGATATTGTAAGCATAGTTAGGTGTGAATCACCCAGTGAACAAACGGTAGCAAATAAAGGTAATGAACAAGAAACCGTGGTAAGAAGATCAGGAAGAGAGAGGAAGAAACCAGATAGGTATGGCGAAACGTTAATCCACTCAAACTGCATATATGTAAACTTTGTTAGCGCAGATACTCCGACTAGTTATGAAAATGCGGTAAAGAGCGAGGAATCATTAGATTGGAAACAGGCAATGGATAGGGAAATGACATGTTTGATGAAAAATAAAACCTGGGAGCTAGTAAATAGACCTAGAGATAAGAAAGTATTAGAGGTAAAGTGGATATATACGACTAAAGCAGACAATAAAAAAAAGGCGAGACTCGTAGTGAGAAGATTCCAGCAAGAAGAGGGACTGGACGACTTATATTCCCCGGTAGCACGAATGCAGACGTTGAAATTATTAGGACCTTGAATAAGTTCTCGCTGTTTTTTTTGTTAAAAAAAAACATTAATTTAAAATATAAGGCTTACAATAACTTTACTCAAAGTATTGTCCATCATTAGAGACCACTTTCTCCCATCTTTCTGGCAGTAATTGAATCCCCCGTCGAAAAAACGATTCATCTTTTGACGCAATCCATGAATCGACCCATTTTTCGGTTTCTTCGAAAGAATGGAAGCGCTGCTCGCTCAAACCATGCGCCATCGACCGAAACAAGTGGTAATCCGAGGGGGCTATGTCCGGTGAATACGGCGGGTGAGGTAGAACTTCCCATTGAAGCGTTTCCAGGTAAGTTTTGACTGGTTTTGCCACATGTGGCCGAGCATTGTCATGTAACAAAATGACTTTGTCGTGTCTCTGCCCGTATAGTGGCCGCTTTTCTTTTAGAGCTCGACTCAAACGCATCATCTGAAGTCGATAGCGAGCTCCCGTGATAGTTTCATTAGGTTTCTTCGTCTTCAAACTTTGTCGGTGCTCCAGAACGTTCTTTATCTTCAAGGTCAAAGTCATTATTTTTAAAGCGCCTAAACCAGTCTCTGCATGTCGTATTCGACAGAGCATTGTCACCATATGTTTCAACAAGAATTCTGTGTGCTTCAGCTGCAGATTTCTTTTGAATAAAGCAGTGCAATAAAATTCCCCGCAAAAACACTTTATTTGGCACAAAAGTAGACATTTTCGCAATAGGTAATTAAACACGTGGTTGACACTGTGGTAAACTGTATCTACTAGAATTTGAGGTTACATATAGTACTACTTAGCTGATGCGTTTCCGTACGAAATTCCATGCACAGAGTGCCGCTACGCCATCTTTTAAGAAACAGCGAGAACTTATTCAAGGACCTAATACTTTTGGCTCATAGTTGTCAGTATGGACTAAAGATATTACAAATGGACGTGGAAGCGGCTTTCTTAAATGGTAAAATCAGATCTGAAATATATGTAACTCCACCAAAGGGCTACGAGGATGGAACCGACAAAGTGTGTAGGTTAGATAAAGCACTGTATGGGCTACGAGAAAGCCCAAGAGCATGTGGTACGAGGTACGAGTGTCTAGACAAGTATTTACAGAATTTAGGTTTCAAGAAAAGCGCTAGTGACTACTGTTTATACATGTTAGGCGAACAAGATGATATAATCTATCTGATAATTTTTGTAGATGACCTACTATTATGTGGTAAGAATGAAGGAAATCTTATAGATGTCAAAGATAAACTGTCGAATAAATTTGAAATGAAAGATTTGGGTGAGGTAAGAAATTATTTAGGCATTAATATAAAGAACGATCGCGACAAGAACGAAATAACCTTAGACCAAAAAGAATATATCGAATCATTAGCGAGAAAATATGGTATTATAGATTCAAAATGTTATAACACCCCGATGAAACAAAATCTAAAATTAGAACCGGCACAAGTAGCGAAGAATGATTTAAAATTCAGGAATCTGATAGGGGCATTGTTGTACATAAGTACAGGAACAAGACCGGATGTAAGCTATAGCGTCAATTATCTAAGTAGATTCCAAAATTGTTGTGATGAGACACATTTTAGATATGCATTAAGGATTTTAAAATACTTATATTACACCAAAGACATTAAGTTAACATACCAAAGAAATACAAACAAAGATATGATAGATTGTTACGTGGATGCGGATTGGGCAGGTGATACGATTGATCGAAAATCGACGACAGGATATGTAATTAGAATGTATGGAAACGTGGTATATTGGAAAACGAGGAAACAGGGCAGTGTGACCAAGTCGTCAACGCATGCCGAGTATGTGGCGCTATCCGAGTCCGTAAGCGAGATTAAAGTGATAATAAACTTACTAAAAGATTTTCAGATCGACATTGAGAAGCCAATAACTGTATTTGAAAATAATTCAGGAGCGGTGGAAATCGCTAAATTTGGTAACTTTACTAAAAACTCAAAACATATAGAAGTTCACTATCATTTTGTACACGAATGTGTCAAGGAAGGAATGATCGATGTTGTCAAGATTGAATCTGAGAATAATATAGCAGACATATTAACTAAATCGCTAGGGAGAACCAATTTTGAAAAATTCCAAACAATGTTAAAACTATTGTAAATGCGTAGTATGAATTTAAGGAGATGTGTTGAATTGAGCGGTAAATTAATACTACGCATGTAGATGTCTCTATGTAAGGAGATGTAAGAAGACCTCACTAGGAAGCACTAGAGTAAGCCGGAGCGCAGGCAGCGCACGCGCACGTCCGAAGCCTCTCTCAAGAATACGAAGCGTCATGTAAGACACACACGTATGTGAATAAAGGTTAAAAAGAGTACATTGTTATAGAATTGGACACTTATAGAAGAGATTCCTGTTCACCCATTTCAACACATTCGTTCTCTTACTTTGCAGCTATCGAGCTGTAGCTCATTACTGCCTTGCAACTATAGGAGTAATTTTACTTATAATTTTTTAATTAGTTATAGGGTTTTCCATAGTTCTGATTTCTAACTGTTTGTTTATTTATTTATCTAGTCATACTTGTTTGTTACCATCTGTTGCTTTTAATTTTTTAATTTATTACTTTATTCTATTTATTTATTCATTTATTGTTATTGTTAATTAATTCTAAAAGAGAGGGGGGGAGTCACTTGGCCGCAGGAGAATTATCCTGTCGTCCGTTCCCAACCACGAGGAGGCGGACCCCTTGTCTAGCAGTATCACATTTACTTGTTACAGGTAATCATTTTTTTTGTTAAATATGATACATGGTTCGAGAATGTGGCAAATTCCGTATACTCTTCTTTATTTTCAATGAGTTGTCAACATATTTTTATTGTTTATAAGTTGCGGGTATCTATATTCTTCATAAAAAGTACACTCATATAAAATATGTGCCACAGTTTCTTCCTTACCACACAATGGACAATCTTTATTTTTTGCCGCGCCTCTTTTAAACAAGGTGCTATTTATAGAGCCATATCCAATGATCAGATAGGGTGCATTTTTTCGGTGGGTGGAACCAGTTCCGCTCCCACACAAACCTAACATCTTTAATATATGAAAAAGTTTGTCTACCATAATCATTTTTATTCCATTTATTTTGCCATTTCTCTACGATACACTCTTTCAATTTTCCTATTTTATTTTTTATGCTAATGCTTTCTTCTACTGGATTTATCGTATTAAATTCGTAATTGTTCCAAGTAGTTGTCATATTTCGTTTAACTCTGTTTATTATACCTTGTTGTATGACTTCCAAATTCAAGGGGATAGTACCACAAATGACCTGGAGAAAAGCAGTCGCAGTGGTTCTACATGTACCTGACATACTCAATAATAGGGCTCTCTGAGTCGCAAATAGATTTCTTTTGACGTGAGTATGCATAGTTTTTTTGTACCAAAAAGAGGCCCCATATGTGACAATGGGTACAGCAACCGCTCTATATAAAATCTTCAAAACTGGAAGTTTAATCCCCCATTCCTTGTTAGCAACTCTTTTAATTGACATAATATATTTTATCAATTTATTTTGTAGATATTTAGAGTGTGCCACAAAGTTCAGATTTTCATCAATAACTATACCTAGATATTTTGTCTCAAAGGCAAATCTGATATTAGTGTCCTGTATTTTAAAAGTAGGTGGTCTATTTCTGTTGAATTTTCCTTTCACCATCATTGCGACTGTTTTAGATGTCGATGTTTTCAGTTTATGCAATGTACACCAATTTTCTACAATTCTAATTGCTCTTTTTCCAACGTTTTCTAGATCAATTCTGGAGTTTCCTTTAATCAAAATAACTAGATCGTCGGCGTACGCAATCGTCTCCACCTCCTTCACATTAAAGTTATCTTGTATTTGGAAGAGTAGAGAATCCATACATATATTCCATGCCACTGGTCCTATGATCGACCCTTGGGGGCAACCTCTTTCCATCTTTCTAAATAATTCATTATATTTAGATTTAACTAGCATTTTCCTATTTTTGAAATAGCTATCAATAATACTTAATAGACGCGAGCAGCATTCAGCCATAATAAGTCTGGATTTAATCGTTGGCCACCATAGGTTATCGAAGGCACTCTTAATGTCTACGAAGAGAGCCGCCACATATTTTTTATTTGTTGATTCTACTCCAGCCTGGAACTGCATCAAAGCATTCTCAGTCGACTTTCCTTGCTTAAAACCGAACTGTCTTGTGTTCTCAAGTCCCATTTCCTTATACTTCACTATTAATCGATCCAAAATAATTCTTTCAAATACTTTGCTTAAGGCAGGGAGTAGAGCAATTGGCCTATACGACTTGAGTTTCTTTTTATTTTTTGTGGCGTCTTTTAGAATAATTTTTAGCGAGGCAGTTTTCCATATTTCGGGAAATTCTCGGTTTTTATAGTAATTATTTATAACGTTGAAGATTACCTTAGGGTTGCATGTCCAAAGCTTTTTAATAATCTCGGCACCAAATTCATGTATTCCGGGGGCTTTTTTGTTTTTAAGCTTATTTATCGCATAGGCAATCTCCTCTTTAGAAATGCATTCTTCCAAGTTAAAATTTTTGTATTGTCCATTATCTCTCCTTAAGTTAATTTGCTCTTTTGTTTTATTTATTTTGCAGTTTCTTAAAATACATTTGTCAAGGAGAGCATTCATCGTATTTTTCCAACTAGTTGTGGTTTGGTGGTAATTGTGGCCACCTGACTGCAGTTCCTCCGAACAAACAAAATTTGAACATTTAATTTTATCACGAACTATCTTATAAACGAGGCTCCAGGGATCCTTATTTCCCTCCACCTTAACAAAGTTTTGCCACGATTTGTTTTTACTTTTCTTTATTTGTTTTGTGTATTTATTTTTAATTTCCCTATATTTTAGGGCGTAATTTTCTCTGTCTGCCAGCTGCATACGCCGCGCTCTCTTTAATTGTTGTTTTAGCTTGTTACATTCTTTGCGCATTTCAGCTAAACTTTCATTCCACCAAGGAATTGCCTTTTTGAAGTTGCCTCTTGCTGGAATACTATCCCGGCAGATCTCAGACAAAACATCATTGAAAGTTTTGATTGCTTTATTTGGCGGGGATATTTCTATCACCTGTAGCACCTCATTGTTGAACTTCAGGGTGGAGAGGACCTCAAATTTGTCCCAATTTGCCTTATTAATATTATACCCACCAAGCTTTTTCCAAATCCTTGGTGTGGAGCAGTTTTGTTCAATATTCATAATTATTATGTTATGATCGCTGGTGGTACATACAGTGCTGACATGCCAGCTTGCTTACCATATTTCCACTGGCCAAGGTGATATCTATATTAGACTGTCCCGTTGTCGACATAAAAGTATATGGGTTATCATCTCTGTTTACTATATGCAAGTTATTTGCAAGAAGAAATTCCTCAACTTCCTTTCCCCGTTCGTCAGTTTTGTTAGAAAACCAGGCCGTAGATTTAGAGTTTGAATCCATAGTTATGACAACGTTTTTGTCATTCAGTTTTCCTAGAATAGTTTCAACCCTGGCCAAGATGGGTCCTACGAAGAGGGAGAACTGGCAATAAACGTTTATAATGTAAAATTGCATACATTCTGTTGTAACCTGAAAGAACAAAACATGTTCAGACTCTTGATATGTATTTTGAAAGATTTCCAGTTTTTCTTCGTTTATTACTGCTGCAACTCAGAGGTTTTCTTTTTTTGGTTGTACGATTTTCAGACCAGCAGATGTGTATCCTCTAGCTTTGCCCTTAAAAATGGCTCTTGTATGCATAGTATATCTAGAGACTGTTCTTTAATTATTAATTCTAAATTAACAGCAGCCGCCACGGATCTTTGCGCGTTTATCTGACCAATTTTTATCCCCATTCAATTCTACTATTATATATATCTACCTGTCTTTTATATTCTGGGCACTCCGTGCTTTTAACGCTATGATCACTGTTTTTCCTCTTATTTCTAATACAGTTAACGCAGCGTGGTGCTTCCCTTCTGGGGCAATTCGCTTTAACATGATCGCATTGTCCACAGTTTTCGCACAGTAATTGGTTTAGCGAGTTGCATATCTTTGCTAGATGTCCAAAACCATGGCACTTGTAACATCTTACGATACTAAGGAATTCCTTTATTTTATATATTTTCCATTGCATGTATATACGTCTTCGATCTATAAGATTGCCAAAAAGTCGTCCAGGTAAATGAACAATCCAATTGTTGCTATCCTCTTCGGTTGCATCAAAGTTTTTAGAAATAAAATCATCTTTTAAATCCATCTCTTTATATTCATTTTCTACGTCGTATATTATTATAGAGGGATTTATTTTCTTTAGCTCCTCGATTTTTAAGTTTTTATTTTCTATATCCATTATTTTATTATTATATCCATTATTATATCCATTATTATATCCATTATTATATCCATTATTTTATTATTATGTTTTATTATATTTATATCTCTTTTATCGTTCACCTCTACAACAATTCCTTTTTTCCTTGTTTGTCTGATTCCTTTTATTTTTAATTTATTTCTAATTTCGTCAAGTTCTTTCAAAGTCTCTTTTAATTTCTTCATTTGTTCTCATGTCCTTTTCTTCATTTTTAGGTTTGATTCTTTTATTTTTAATTTATTTCTAATTTCGTCAAGTTCTTTCAAAGTCTCTTTTAATTTCTTCATTTGTTCTCATGTCCTTTTCTTCATTTTTAGGTTTGATCAGCACTGCTTCATATTTGTGCCTTAATTCCTTGCTCCTTTCTATCCTGGGCACAGTTTTGGAGTAAGTTCTACCATTTATAACCGTCTGCGCTTAAGTAGCCGCTCCGTTTGCAGAGCTCGACAGGCCTTTATTAGCTTTTCTTTTCCTGCAATTTCTCTTTGCATAGTTTCTTGCACCACTTGATGTGCAGTTAGTAGTTTTTCTTTTATCAGGATTTCCTCCTGCAACCTTCCCTCCAGCAGAGACCATTTAGCTAAAATAAATTTTATAGTAGTTTTATTTACTTTATTGTTATCATTGAACAAAGACTTCCAAATTTGCTCTTTCCCTTCTAATGTATTCCAATGCTGGATTATTCTGAGTATTATTTTCTACTTTATTACCATTACTTCTTTTCATGTCTTCTGTTACTTTTTCTTCCATATTCATACAAACTAAATGCGATCTTTGATGTCTGTCTTCCAGTTCCTGACATTCTTCCGTTCGTTCTAAAGACGGAGACGCCCTTAGTCCAGAGATGTCCTCCGATATAGGCCCCGACAATGGTGAAGGCGATCGGCATATCGAGCCCCGTCTCCGGAACGGGTCCTCAGGGATCTCGGCAGCATCTTGCCTCTTTAGCTTAAGTTTAGGTTTTAAATTAGTATTAATGTTTGTTTTAGAATCCCGGGGGTTGAGCTACCCACCGGGCGCGTCTCCAGGTGGCGGATAGGAGGATGCCCAGTAGGTGTGAGTTTTCTGAGGGGACTTAGTGCTGCTGGGTAGTAGCGGTTATAACCTGGCCCCACGGAAGTAAAACCCTGTAGAGGGTAAGGGAAGACCGTTGCCGCGGACCAGCTCCTCAAGCCAAGTTGTAAGCCATCGTGGTGATGGCTGCATGTCACTGGGGGAGCAGTGTCGCGAACGATGCCTCTGGGGAACCGGGCGAAACCCTAGAGTATCCAGCCTTACCCACGCATGCGGGGCTCTGCGTGGACGGACCGTATAGTTCCCTAGCTACTCGTGGGACCACTATGGATTCAAATTTAAAATTAAACGTAGAGAACGAAGTGGGAAGTCGGAAGGGCTCGCGTGACGGGTCTCCGAGGGAAGGAGCTAGGACGGTGACGGACGGGACCCTTAAGGGCTCCGGAAGTGAGGCCGGCCCGGCTGCGCGGCAGGAGGTTTCACCTTCAGCGAGGAAGAATCGGTGCGGGGCCAAAAGAAGGAGGGCGAAGCGGATGAGAGCAGCGGCTCTGGAAGGGGCTCGTTCTCTTCCCGTGGCTTCCCCCTGTATGCCGGTGAAAGTGGTGAAGGGGCACGCCGACGGTAAACGTCGGAAGGGTTCCAAGGATACCCCTCCATCGGGCGACCGTCCGCTGAAAAAGCAAAGGACTCGCGACGGGCAACATGCTTACTCGGACGCTGCTGACCCTCTGGCGAGGGTGACTGTGGCGGAAGGCTACCCCGAGACAGGGATCACTGCTGAGCAGTTGACTCTGTTGAGGGATGCGGTCTTGGAGGAGATCGACGAGATCCAGAAGGGTCCGGTGCCCAGATTCCACGGCACTTCTCTAAGGAGTGGTGCGGCGGTGGTAAGATGCGCGGATGGGGCGTCGCTGGATTGGCTCGTGAGGCGGATCGGCGGCATCACTCCGTGGGAGGGCGCCAGGCTCAAGGTGATGGGCTTGGACGCGCTTCAAAAGCAGCACAGGGCGGTGGTTTGGGTCCCGGGACTTCCCAGGGGCGCGGCCACGGTCCTGAAGCGGCTGGAGAAGCAGAACCCGGGTCTCATCACCGGGAGCTGGAAAGTGTTCGCGGAGGGGGTAGGGGCCACCAGGGAGAGTGGGAACCTGGTCCTCGGTGTCCCGGGGTCCAGTGTCCTCAAATTGAAGACACTGGACTTCAGACCATTCTTTGGGCTCGACAGGGTTATCTTTCGGGTAAGTGGAGCCCAGGGGGGGGGTAAAGGGGGATAAGGAGGACCCTCCTAAAACGGTCTCGCAGCCAAATGGCGGGATCGAGAGAGATAGCCTTCACCCAGGTTAATCTGCATCACAGCAAAGGGGCCTCGGCTGTTTTGGCCAGGCAACAAGCTGGGAGACAAACATGCATATCACTGATGCAAGAACCCTGGGTAATCTGAGGTTGCATCAGGGGTTTGGCGGCCTGCGGTAGGCTCTTTAGGGCTCCATCAGTGGACCGGCCCAGGGCCTGCGTTATTTGCTCGGCCTACTTCTCTCATGACGAGGGGGAGGCGGTGCCGCCTGTACCGGTGATAAAACTGGCAGAATACTGCCAGGAAAAACGGCTTCTCCTGATCATGGGATGTGACGCTAACGCACATCACACCGTGTGGGGAAGCTCGGACACCAATGAAAGAGGGAGGAAAGTGTTGGAGTTTCTAGCATCTACGGATCTGGAGATCCTCAACACAGGAGACGAGCCCACCTTCTGCACTATAGCGAGAAGAGAAGTGCTTGACATCACTGTCTGTTCCAAGCAGTTGATACAGGAGGTAGTGGAGTGGAGGGTCTCGACGGAGCCCTCGCTCTCTGACCATAGGCAGATCTCCTTCAGGATAGCTAAGGCTAGGGGGAAGGAGGTCAAATTCAGGAATCCGAGGAAAACCAAGTGGGACTCCTATAGGGAAGACCTGGCCAACAGTCTCAAAGGCTTCCCTAAGAGGCACGGGACAGAGGACGAACTGGAGACCTGTGTGGACTACTTGCAGAGGTCTCTGGTAAACTGCTACGAAAGTAACTGCCCCGAAAGGGCGGTTACAAATAGTAGAAGAACTTCCTGGTGGACCCCTGGACTGCAGGGTCTCAGAGTGGCGGCTCGTAGGGCCTGGAACAGAGCCAGGAACACGGGCCGCCAATCCGACTGGGAGCTCTCTAGGAGGGCACAGAAGGAATATAGAGACTCTGTGGTTAGGGCGAAACTGGAAAGCTGGAGAAAGTTTTGCGAGGAAATAGAGGGAATGCCTAAAACGGCAAGAATCTGCAGGATCCTCGCTAGGAACCCGGATGCGACTCTGGAAGCCATCGCACTCCCTGATGGGACGGTGGTGACTGGAGAGTAATGTCTGGAGCATCTACTGGAAGTGAGCTTTCCGGGCTTCCATAGGGAGCAGGGAGAGCTATTTGCATATAAGGAGCCGGGCTCACTCAGAAGAGCCCGACAAGCGGACTGGCGAATGGCGGCCAAGATTGTCATGCCCGAGAAGGTCAAGTGGGCAATTAACACCTTTAAGCCCTACAAGTCAGCGGGACCGGATGGTATCTTTCCGGCTCTTCTACAAGAGGGACTGGAACAGATCGTGGGCCCACTGACCCGAACCTTAAAGGCTTGTATCGCGATGGGCTATACACCCAGCGCATGGAAACTGGCCAGGGTAGTTTTCATTCCGAAGGCGGGAAAAACGAGCTACACCAAGGCAAAGGATTTCAGGCCAATTAGCCTAACATCGTTTCTCCTTAAGACATTGGAGAAGCTGGTGGACGCGTATCTGAGGGAGACAACTCTGTGGTGTCACCCTCTCCACAAAAATCAGCACGCGTATCGTTCGGGCTATTCCACCGAGACTGCTCTACATCAGACGGTAGCGTTTATTGAGGAGCAGCTGGAAAGGAGAAGCTACGCGGTGGGTGCTTTCTTGGACATAGAGGGCTCGAGTGCGTGGAGGAAATGTCTGGTATACGGACGGCTCCAAGACGGACACGAGCTCCGGGGCCGGCTTCTTTGGCAGTCGAGAGGGATGGAAGGAGAGCATTTCTCTCGACAGTTATGGCACGGTATTCCAAGCGGAGATTGTGGCTATCCTAAGCTGTGCTCAGACCGTACGGAGTAGGGTAGAAGCGGGAGAGCACATCAGAATTTGTACGGACAGCCAGGCAGCCATCAAGGCGCTGGGGGTTCCGACAATAACGTCGCGGTTGGTTTGGGAGTGCAGGTGCGTTCTGAACGAACTGGCGAGAGAGAGAGAAGTTACCGTTACCTGGGTGCCGGGTCACTCGGGCATCCAGGGTAATGAATGTGCGGACCAGCTGGCAAAAGCAGGTTCAGAATTAACGATGGTAGGACCGGGGCTGGCCCTGGGAATCCCCTTTTGTTTAGGAAAGGGGAGGATCAAAGAATGGCTCCGCAGAGAACATCTAAGACACTGGAGAATGGAATCTGAGTCCAAATGCAGACAGGCTAGAGCTCTGATGGGAGATACTCCTAATAGGGAACTGACTTGGAGCATAAGGGCTCTGAGTAGGAAAGATGCCAGGACAGCGGTACACATAGTGACGGGTCATGGCACCTTAAACTACCACATGTACAAGCTTGGGCGTAGCGATACATCCAAGTGCAGGGCATGTGGAGACGACGAGGAAACAAGCCTTCATGTGCTCAGCGACTGTCCTGCACAGGCAGGGTTGAGACACAAGATGCTGGGCTCAGCACTACTTGGGCCCGAGCAGATCAGGAAACTGCCGGTGAGGGATCTGATTCTCTTTTGGAGAAAAACAGGTCTCTCATAAGTAAGTTTATGAGGGGAGGCACAATGGACAATGTCTAGGTGCCGCGGGCGGTGCTTCGAAAGAGGAACGCCCCCCCGTTACAATATTATTATTATTATTTATTATTATTGTCTTAGAATTCTCCATTTATAATCTCACGAGTATGGCGAGAAACAAAGTCGAGTAATATAGAGCTCCCTATATATTACCAAGCCTCACTACTCCGGGGAGGCGGCAGGTACCCCGGAGGGATCGTTTGCGGTCACATCACTTTTCGTCCCTGTGACCATGCAGTCCTCGACGATGCCTTACGCCTTGACTTCGGACGAGCTCGGGTACCCCGGGTGCGCCGAATCCGTACTGCAACTGCCGAAGCTTTTGCAGCTCCTGGGGAGAGTAGATAGGGACATTTTTTTTTTATTTAGTTCCTCAAAAGATTATTGCAGCTCGAGCTTTCGCTCATTGCCGCCTTTGAACTTGTTTAAACCTTACTTATTTTACTCATGTTGTTTGTCAAAAATGTATTAATCTTTTTCCTATAGGTTTTAATTATTATTTTCTACTTTGCATATTATAACGCATTTTTGGGTCTACTTAGCCGTCAGGGTCGTCAAGGACTTCTCCGCCGTTGCCCGTCCCTTTTTTTTTTTTTTTTTTTTTTTGGTAAGGCGGGAGAAATCCTTTATGGATACCCGCGGGTCTCGGGGGAGAGCCCGCGGGTTATGTGGGAGTCCCCCGGGGACTTAGTGCAATGTCCCCGGGTATACCCACTAAAACTCCCGCCGGTAGCCTTCCCAACCCATAGTGAGGGGGGGTGAGGCATCGCTAGCAGCATTCATCTCACCCTCCCTCGGGTTTGGCCATATTTGGCCCCTTCCCGGGGGAGGGAACTAAGTTCCCTCCCCGTCTAACTCCTACTCGAGGGAGGTCGTGCTACCACGACTTTCCTCCGCCTCCCCCTGTTGTTTTTTAGGGGGAGGCTGCCCACCCATTATTGTTGGGGGGTCAGGTGATGGGGGGAGCCCCCGCTCCCCCCATCCCTATATGACTCCGACCCTCCCGGTCGGTTATGTGCAGGGGGGTTAAGAGTGGGAGGCTCTCACCCCTTCCCTTCCCTTTCCCCCGGCCCGGCCAGAAGGGCCCCTCTCTCGGCGGGGGGGGACACTTTTGCATGGCCACCTCCGCCTAAGTGTCCCCCCCCCCAGTTAGACCCTCCTAATTGGAGGGTTTTTCCTCTGTCCTTAGCTACCCCTTTGGGAGGGGTCGTTGGGGTGAACCAACCCTCCCCTTCCTCCAAGGTGGCTCGCTGTCGTAGGAGCCGTCCCAGTGTAGATCATACTGGGGGCTCCTATCGTCCAGCTCCTCCAAGAGGTCTGCCACATGGTTCCACAAATCTTCATAGAACCATGTGGGGGCCTTTAATTCCATCCGGAAGATGCGCAGGGAGCTAAACCTTTTAAATTTCAGCATCCCCACCGCCACCTCCGGACGGAAGTCCCTACTAATTAGGTCCCCCACCCTGCAAATGATCGCAAGGTGGTCGGACCAGAAAGGCCCTCTTCCCCCGACGTAGATGTACAAGGGGGAGGGCTCGCCCTTCCCTCCTGATTTGGCGGGCGGAGAGGACTTGCCCCTCGTCCATTTTTCCCGCCACTTTCTCATGTCCCCCTCGCTGTCCCTCTCTGACGAGGGGAACTTCGGGTCGGGGGGTAGGGACCCCACCGATCCTTGTGAGGGGAACGACCGGGACCAAGTCGGACAGCTTACTGTCCCGCCCGGTCCCCTCCTCCTCCCTGGAGCTCCGCGGGGGCTCAGAGCCACCCCCCGGGAGTCCTCTAGCTCCATGGGAACTTCTGAGGAAGTCCCGGATGGAGACTTGTCCTCCTTGGGTGGAGGGGGGTCTAACTCCCCCTCTCCGCCTGAGCCAGTAATTGGCTCTACCTCCATTGGGGCAGAGGGCTGTTCCCCTTGTCCCGACAGAATCTCTGCCCCCTGATCGGGAGGGATTTCCCTCCCTTGAGAGGAAGGGTCTTTTCCCTTCTTCCTCCTCTTCCTCCCCTTTCTTAGGGGAGGAACTGTTGGGCATTGGCGCCCACCTATACGATGGGTCGCCATTAGCCCCTCTTGGGCACAAGCGGGGCAGTGCGCCTTCTGGCGGCACCCCCCCCCCGCCTTGTGCCCCTCCCCCCCACAGCGGAGGCAGCAATTGCTGCGCTCCACCGTGGAGGGGCACGACCTCCTTATGTGCCCCCGCCTGAGGCACCTAAAGCACCTCAGGCCGGGGGCCTCCTCGACCACGTTGCATCTGCGGGGGGTCTGCGTTGAGGCGCAGCGGGCCTCTCCGCTGCTGCTCACCCCGGACACGCCCGTCCTCACACAAGAGGCATACCGCCTCCTGCGTCCTCCGCTGGTGGAGGCTAATCCCCCACCAGAGCCCTCCTCAGGGCAGGAGTGGCCCTGCCCGCCACCACACTCTTTGAGCTCCTTTACTACGTAAAGGAGCTCCATCAGTAACTTGTGGGCCTTTGCCCACAAGTCTGCCGCGGTAGCCGCGTTGTGCGAGGGGCCCGCGTGGCACCCCCCGCACCGCCCGACGCATGATGACGACAGGGGAGAGGCCGGGACGGTACCTCTCCTTCGCCGGCCCCTGGGGTTCCGAAGCCCCTGGGGCGGTAAGTGCTCTCCTTTTGTCGTCATCTATCATATGATGTAATTTTTTAACGTGGTTGTCTTCCACGGGGGGGTTTTGTTCGGGGCCCCCCGCCCCTAGGGCGGTTGTCGACCAAGACTCACAAGTCCGCCCTACCCGGGTTTTTTTAACATGGTTTTCCTTCCATGTGTGCGCTCTTAGACCCCGGAGACTTTCGGGGAGCCCCCTCACCACGACAAGGTGGCGCACAACGGGGGGGGGGGGGGGCGTTGCCCGTCCCTAGCCCCGAGGAGGCGGACCCCTTACTATTCTGCAAGTTAAGGTAAGTTTTCGTAATTCCAAATACCTTATTAGCAAAATTTTTTAAAATAAATTCTTTAAAATTTTTTTTTTATTTATTAAGTTTGCCAAATTGTCTTTGTTTTCAATTTTATTAATCTGTGTGTACCTAAATTCTTTATAAAGTTGACATTCAAATATCATGTGTAGCACAGTTTCCTCGTTTCCACAAAATCCGCACTTTGAATCTTGAGTTGCCCCTCTTTTATATAAAGTGTTGTTCACTGATCCGTATCCAGTAATGAGATACATACAATTTCTATTTATTGTGAACCAGTCGTTTGCTTGACTAAAGCTGACGTCTCTTAAAAATGTACGTCATCCTTCCGTGTTCTTCATTGTCCCATCTTTTTTGCCGCACCATTTGTACCTCTTTTTTTATTAATTTTACTTTTTAAATTTAAATTTTTTATATCTTTAAGACTACTAAAAGTATAACTGTTCCAGCCTGTCGAAATATTACGTTTGACCCTGTTAATTAGCCCACGTTGGGTGATTTCCAAATCCAGTGGCAACATGCCACTGATTGTCTGCATGGCGCTGGTCGAAATAGTTCTACATGCTTTAGTTAATACCAATAAAAACGTTCTTTGTGCAGCAAAGAGGTGTTTCTTTACTAGGCTATGTGAAACTTTTTCAAACCATGCTACAGCTCCATAAGTTGTAATTGGAATGACTACTACTTTATACAACACTCTTAAAATATTCTTCTTTAAGGAAGGAGCCTCGTATGAATCGCTAAAACAAAGGTGATTTTTAGGAATTTTTTTTTAAGAAACAATGCAACGGATTTTTTTTTAACTTTTTAGTGTTTTATAACATATATTAAAAAGTAAAAAAAAATTTTTTTTGTTTAAAAATAATTGATTATAGAGCCACTATAAACAAATGTTGACGCAGCCTCATCACTGGAGTTGTGAATTGGCGGGAGTTGTAGCGTCTTTTGCACTCGTTTAAAACCAAAAAAAAAAAAGTTTTTCTTTTCTATGAAATTATCTAGTCGATGAACCTAAAAAATAAGTAAAAAGTTGAAAATTGAAAAAATGGCAACACTTTAAAAAAAAATTGCGATTTTGACCCACAAAATGTCACCTTATTTATGCAATAAAAATTGTTTAAATTAATTATTTTACTAATTTTATAGGTTCATCGACAATTTATATTATTAAACTACATGTATACACAGGGACAACTCGATTGATCGAATAGTTTTTGAGTAATCTTTCCCGCCAATTGCCAAAAACTGGTTTCGAGAAAAACGCGTGTAAAGTTTTCGGTATTGAAAAGTAAAAAAGAAAAGTGTAACAAGTTTAAAACTGAGGCTCCGATTTCCTGCTTCTTCGAATTTCACACTTTGCTTGCACTCTCCAAATTGCACTCTCATATAAGTACTTCCGAAAACGCGCCAAAAACAGTTACAAATTCTATAATCTTATATCTTATGGTACCGTTGACCGAGCGCCCCGCCGCGTGCTTGTATATCTGCGCGCAAGAAATAGGCTGTGGACTCCTTAAAACTTCAAATTTTGTTTTGTAACTTTGGGAATATATTTTCTACATGGATTGCTATTGATTAAAGCAAAAAAAAATTTTTCAATTTTTTTAACCGGTTACACGAGGCTCCCCCCTTAAGCCCCATTCATCTCTAACTAGTCTTCTAATCATCATTATAAACTTAACCAATTTATCTCTCAGATATTTAACATGTGCTATAAAATTTAATTTATTATTAATTAAAATTCCCAGAAACCTAACTTCTGTAGAGAACTTTATATTTTTTGCCTCTAACTTGAGTCTGGGCATTCTCTCTTTGTCCAGACTTCCTTTCATTAACATGGGAGTGGTTTTGGAAACCGAAACTTTAAGCTTGTGCAGTTCACACCAATCTATTAGCATCTTAATCGCGTTGTTACCTATTTTTTTCAATTTCAGCTCTGGAGTTTCCTTTGATTATGACAACCAGGTCATCTGCATAAGCAATCGCTTCTGCTTCATCTCTGTCTATACCTTTTTCCAACTTAATTAACAGTTCATCCATACAAAAATTTCAAAACGTTGGTCCGATTATTGAGCCTTGAGGACAACCTTTCTGCATAACTCTATTCGCTTCTCTGAATTTAGATTTGACAACAACCTTTCTTTTCTTGAAGTAATTATCTATGATTCTTATTAACGTACTGCTACATTCAGCTTTAACCAATCTATTTTTAATTGCAGGCCACTATATATTATCAAATGCTCCTTCAATGTCAACAAAAAGTGCTACAACATACTTCTTGTTGGTATTCAAACCGTTTTTAAAGGTTAGAAAAGCATCCTCCGTGGAGCGACCAGGTTTGAATCCAAATTGCCTATTGCTTTCCAGACTCCTTTCTGCATATTTAGTTGTTATCCTATTTATTATTATTCTTTCAAAAATTTTACCTAGAATAGGTAATAGTGCAATGGGTCTGTACGAGTTTATTTTCTTTTTATCCTTATTACTATCTTTTAAAATGATACGCAGGGCGGCAATCTTCCATTTATTTGGAAATACTTGTTCTCTTAGACATCTATTATATAATGAGTATAAAATTTCTTTGTTTTTAGTGCATAAAATCTTGATTATTTCGGATTTAAAGCCATCTACACCAGGAGCTTTATTCCTTTTAAGTCTTTTGATTGCGACTGTTATTTTATCATATGATATATCCGGTTCCAAATTACTATTTATGTATCTCTTATTTTGCGACCTAAGCTTTAAGTGTAATTCATTTTCAAGCAACTTGTCATCTGTTGGAACACATTTATCGAGCAATACTTTTATGGACTCTGACCAGCTTTTTGTTTGCTGCCCCATTGGTAGGGCTAGCGAACAGATGTAATTAGGTTTTTTAATCTTGTCACATACTATTTTATATACAATGCTCCACGGGTCTTCATTTCCGATTGTGGTAACGAAATTTTGCCACGCAGTAGTCTTTTCCTTGTTTATTTGTTTCACATATTTATTCCTGGTTTTCTTAAATTCTCTCGCGTAGTCTTCGAAATCCGTTAACCTTAACTTCTTTGCTCTATATATTTGCTTTTTGGCTTTGTCTACTTTAGTTCTTAATTTGGATAGTTCCTCAGTCCACCAAGAGACCGTTCTATTAGCTAGTCTTCTCCTAGGAATAGAACCATTACATATTTTTTCTAGAGCTTTGTTGCATAGATGCACCGCTTTATTACAATTGCTATTCCTAATGTTATTAAGTGTCGCTTCATCAAAATAAGTTTTTGTCAATAATTTAAAATTGTCCCAGTTTGCGTTCCTTATATTGTAGCCTTCCTGTGTTATCCACTTATGTCTTGTCACAGCCGTACAGTCCAGATCAAAAACAATAAGATTGTGATCGCTGGTGGTAATCACAGTATCAACTCGCCAGTTTTTGATACATTTGGCAACATTTCCACTCGCTAGCGTTACGTTAATGTTAGATTCCCCCAATACCGTTGAGAAGGTGGGTGGATTATTTGGTTTATTTAATATTTGTGAATTATGCTCAGTAATAAATTCCTCCATATCTCTACCTCTCTCATCCCTATCATTCAAAAACCACCAGTCCGACTTAGCGTTAGTATCCATTACTATTATAATCTTATTACCCATTAGACTACTTAAAACTTTTTCTAGATCGCTTAGCATAGGACCAATTTGTAAGGAAAACTGGCAGTATATATTGACAATGTAGAAGTGGTCATATTCAGTGCATACTTGAAAACATGCTACGTGTTCCGTTTCCAAATAGGTATTTTGAAAAATTTCCATATTATCGTCTTGGACCACAGCCGCCACCCACACATTTTCTTTATTGGGTTGAATTATTCTAAGTCTCTGAGACGTGTAGCCTCTGACTTTTCCCTTAAACGTGTAAGGTTCTTGTATACAGAGTATATCTATATTGTATTCCCTGAGAATTAATTCTAAATTAGTTGCCGCTGCTCTCGATCTTTGCGCGTTTATATGAGCTATTCTCAATCCCATTTTATTTTGTTGTCATTCTTATGTTGTGCCTAATATCTTTTCTCTTAGCCCGAATGGAGTTTACACATTGTGGCTCGTCTCTTTTTGTACAATCTTTTCTTAAGTGTTCTTTACTTCCACATATCTTGCAGTATTGGTCTGGCAAGTTACAAACTTTGGCCATGTGCCCAAAAGCATGACATTTGTAGCATTTAATTATATTTCTGTACTCTTTAATTCTATATATCCTCCATTGTAAATAGATCTTCCCTTTATTAATTAGGCTACTTAAGTACTTACCCGGCATTTGTATGATCCAATTTGATTTATTTTCTTTCGTTTATATTTGATATTTAAGTATAGTTTTATCCCTTAGTTTCTCTAGTTCTTCCTCATTAAGATGGTCAAATTTTTTGGAAATTAAGTCGTTTTGAATATCTTCCACTTTGTACTTTGTCTCTATATCATACACTATTGCTGTTGGCAAAATTCTCTTTAGCTCCTCTATTTTTAGCTTTTTCCTTTCTAAATTCACACTTTTTAACAATTCTGCATCCTTTTTATTATCTAGTTCTATTATTAGTTCTTTTTTTCTCATTTGTTTTATTTCCTTGATCTTTAACTTGTTCTTAACATCTTTTAGCTCTTCTATTAACTGAGATTTGATTTCATCATTCGTTCTTTTGTCTTTATCTTCTATGAAGGGTTTTATGAGTAGTGTTTCGTGTTTTTGACTAATTCTTTTTCTTTCTGTTTCAGATCCCACAGGACCGGACCACGGAACAGATGCAACTTGAGCATAGGACTTCGTCACGAGTGGCCTCTGCAAATCTTGGTAAGTATAGCGCAATTTTTCTCTTTCCATTATCTCTTCTTGCAGTTTTCCTTCTAAAAACATCCATTTAGACAAAATGAATTTAATTGCACTTTTATTAATCTTATTATTTTCATTAAAGAGGAACTCTTCCAGGAACCTTTCTTTCCTTTCTTACTTCTTCTAGTGTGATATGTTCAATGTTGGATTTATCAACTGTATTTTCTCTTTTTTTAGGATCATTGGGCATTACTCTTGATTTACCCATTTGAACGGGCTCCGGAGTGACAAACACATCGTCGTCACCCGGAGCTTTCTCTTGTTGTTTAGGTCCACTTAAACTGGGAACTTCTCTCGCCTTTTTTAGAGAAGATGGTTCGCAAGCTTCCTCACCCTGCTCCAGCGAAGAGGTTGAACTAGGATTACCAGTTTTCCCCATAGCCGCACCACGATGAAATGGCAGCGATCTAGGGACCGATCCACGTCTCCTGAAAGGATCTTCCTCCTTTCCGTAAGACTTACTTTTTGTTATTTGTTTAGGTTTATTAGTAATAGTTATAAATTTTTCAGTATCATCCATTTTTTTCCCACGAGTATGGTGGGTCTAAAAGTCCACCCAGGCAGAGCCCCCTATACCTGGGTAAAGCGACTTAGATACACCTGGGGTTGCGCCAGGTGCCCCAGGGGAACCGTTTGAGACCGTGCATGTTTACGTCCTCACGGCCACGCATCCATCGACACGGTATCTAACACCTTAAATTAGGACGAGCTCAGGTACCCCGGGTGCGCTAGGCCCGTACTACAGCTGCCAAGACAACTGCAGCTCATGGGGAGAGTAGATAGGGACATTCATTGTAAGGGTGTTGAACCGCTAGAGGAGCAAAACCCCTGCTGCCTGAGCGTGAAAACGCTAAACGCCACAAAACTATCCACTATCTAGCAAAACCCAAGAGACGGGCGATAGAAAAATCCAGCACTCCTGCAGGTGAGTTTGCAGGCTGAGTGATTTAGTCACGACTGGCGCGGAGTTATCCACACCCGCCGCGTCCACGGGGAACCACGGGGAGGCTCACTCAGTGCGTCCCGCCCGGACGCAAATCTGACCCTTTCGAGCGGAGTGATGGGAACGGGGAATCGGTCGTTCCATAGGAATAAATAATGAAATAATAAGCCAGGAGGGATGGGCGAAAGAAAGGCTAAGGTAGCCCCCTCGCTCGCCTGCCCTTTAATCATTTTAAACTTTCGTTCTTCATAAATGCTCTCATGGGATCATTGCCCTTCAGCGAGTTCGCACTTGAGATCGAAGCAGCCAGCAATCTATTCATCGGCCCGTAGGTCTCATTAGTTGGTTAGAGCTCTTGTGCTGCCATTAAGCTCGCATCATCTAAATCAGCGCGACCTATACCGGCCGCTGAGAACACCAGGAATTTTATAACAGCGACCGGATTCTAGTCATCAGCCGTGTCTGATAACGCACAGCCTCCTTGGTAGATCTGTGCCCTCTTACTGCACCATCAACAGTCCTTAGCCTGAAGGCTTCATTTGCTGATATAGAGCTCTCGCACCATCCTCGAGGCCCAATCAATAGTTTTCGTCACTGATAGTCAGACGATTAACCGTCCGCTGCTTGTCGTAACGAGCACGACAGCGGCTGGATTTTAGTCATTAGCTCCACGCCATTGAAGACGCGACTTCCTATATGATTCTGCCGAAAATCAGGAGCTTTCAACTTTCTTAGCCAGCGTTCGACCGAGCGCTCATTCGCCTATTCGGCTACTCAATACAAGCATTGGGCGTAGTCGTGTTCATAGGATCCGCATTGCTGTGGTCGCCTCACGAGCTTACGAGGGAGCTGGGTGCGTTAGCTTCGCCTCTGGTTTTACCCACTAGTTACTAAGCCTCCCCACCACGTCAAGGTGCACCTGTGAGGAGAGTAGATAGAGACATTCATTGTGAAGCAGGGCTGATCAACTCCCGTGTATTTTATATTAACCGTATTTGCAGCGTCGCCTATCTTACCACAGGACCTACAAGAAACTAAAAATTAATATGGCGCCCGATTTAAAATTTACATACAGGCATATATATATATATTATATTAGTTTTTCACAATTTTTTTACACTTATATTTAAATTTTAGGAAAAATACATAAATATTAATATTGTTCAAGTTTAATTATTATTTTTATTAGTAATATATATAAGAAAAATTACTTACAATATTACAATATTAATTACAATATTAATAAATACAGATATTTCTGTCAAATCAAATTCTATTTTAAATCTTGGAATCCTTGATAATCGCTGTAACATCAATATTGAAAAATTATTACACTCAACAAATTGTTCTGAATTAATTTTAATAACAGACTGTAACAAAAATTTATGTCAAATATTGATAAACAGATACTTACAACTTAAACATACTATATTTTGGAGTTTGAAGTACGTTTGTCCCAAATTCTTAATTCAATTCTTAATTCTTAATACAAGAAAAAACATTCAATGTTTTTTAATAAAGTAAAATCAATTCCATGTTACAGTGCATACCCATTCAATGTTTCTTAATACAAGAAAAGAAAACAAATATCATAAAGGTAAATCAATTTCCGCTACAACTTTTGCAACAAAAATGTAATACATTAATTTTAATAATTTAAAATAAAATGTAAAAAAAATTGCAATAAAAAGTGTACAATTATGCTAATTATTCTTACTTTTTTTCTTCTTCTGATATCGCATGGCACATCTTTCTGCTTGATAAATAATAAAATTTTTTTCTACTTCCTTAATGGTTCCATTTAATATTTTATTTATAAAGTTACACCATTGTATTAAATATGTTTGTGTCGTCATATCTAAAATGGTGTTTAAAACGAGAGTACAATGCGTTGCAATCAAGTCTTTCTTTAAAATATTAATTAATTTTTCTTTGATTTTTATTTCGTAGCAGAAGTCTGGCATCCTTTCTTCGTAGAAGTAATATTACTTTGTAATTTTTGTAAAAAATTGTTACTGTTTAATTCTTCTGTATACTTCGCACATTGAATTTTCTTCTGTACTTTATTTATAACTTTTTGTGTGTCAATAAAAATGTTTTGTTTCTTTTCATTAGGTATAATACCTTCTGTACATTCCACTTTTTCAGAATTATTTTCACTTGATATTATTTCGCTTGCACGAAACATATTTATTAATGACATGGATTTACTGTTGTGAATTTCTTTACAATTTGCTGACGGAGAATGTTTTGATGTGATGTTGGCAATTAAAACTCTTAAAGCAGTAGAAAACTGATATGGCGACGGATTATTGTTGCGATGTCCAATATCTCTGACTTGACCAAAAAAATTTTCCAATAAATCTTGATTTATTAATCTTAAATTAAAAGTAGAAAAATTACATTTTTGAAGTTCTTTCCATAAAAGTAATGCACCTTTGATGGTCCAAATCCAATTTTTAATACATTTTGGTGCATTTTTTTTGATCGGTTTATGAGTTTTTTTGTCCACAAATTCCATCTTGCAAAGCATGCGTATAGCCTTTTGCCAAAACACCACGTGGTTACTTTGTTTGCTTATTATACTACTCAGACCTTGCCCTTTCCTTCCATTAAATGAGTCGAATAAATTATCAAAAAAGAAAATAACATCTGCTGTTGCAAGAGTACACTCAGGCAATTTAATAGCGCCTTTAGTTGTCTCAAACACATCTACAATATAATTAATATTTTCATATAAAGTTTTTCATTTCAAAAAAATAGTTGTAATTTTTTATCAAATAATGTTATTTATTATCCTGTTTAAAAACATAAAATTTTTTTGAAACTTAATATAAATTATTATTTATTTTTATTTATTATCGTTTATTACTTTTATTTATTTATATTATTTTTATTTATTATTATTATATATTATTTATTTTGCTTACCTTGTTTTAAAAGTCCACAAAATTCAAGAACAGTTGCAACCGTGTGACTTAAAACTTGTACCGCATATTTCACCTTTATTTTAGGAATTAGAGCTGGATAGATGTGTTTATTTACTAATTTTTCCAACAGCCTCCTAGGTTGCCTCCGTGAAGAAAATTTATCTACCAGGAGTGTAAGTTGAAGTTTGCCGGTTTTTACAGTAGGTGTTGCTAGCAGGATGTAGGCATTTCTATGATTTGTTATATACACGATTGTTTTCTATTGACATTAACCTCCAAAAACACCTAAGTCTCATTCTGTCAAAATAATAGCGTCATAGTCGTTTAAATCAATGAATATGTCGAGTTTCGTTCCAAATAAAGAGCATTTGCGGCATTCGTTGCTTTTCTTATTTCATCAAAAGAAAAAAGCAGCTGAAGCACATCGTTTGCTAGTAGAAATTTATGGTGAACATGCTCCAGTGATTAGAACATGTGAGACATGGTTTCGTCAATTTAAAAGTGGAGATTTCGATTTGAAAGACAATGAACATCCTGGTGCAGTGAAAAGGTTTGAAGACGAGGATTTGCAGGTGTTGTTGGATGAAGACCCAACCCAATCACAACAAATATTGGCAGAAAAACTTAATGTGTCCCGAGTAGCAATTTGCCAACGTTTAAAAGCCATGGGAAAAATCCAGAAGTATGGAAAATGGGTGCCACACGCATTGAACGACAAGCAAATGGAACATCGAAAAACCATTTGTGAAATGCTGCTTCAACGGTTCGAAAGGAAGTCTTTTTTGCATCGGATTGTCACGGGTGACGAGAAGTGGATTTTTTTTGAGAACCCGAAGCGAAAAAGATCATGGCTTTCACCTGGTGAAGCCGCTCCATCCACTGCAAAGCCCAATCGCTTTGGCCGTAAGACAATGCTCTGTGTTTGGTGGGACCAGGATGGTGTGGTGTACCACGACCTATTAAAACCTGGTGAAACGGTAAATACGGATCGCTACCGACAACAAATGATCAATTTGAATCATGCGTTGATCGTTAAACGACCGGAATGGGCCCGAAGACATGGCAAAGTTATTTTGCAACATGACAACGCACCGTCTCATACCGCTAGATCCGTGAAGGACACATTAAAAGCACTTAATTGGGAAATATTATCGCACCCGCCGTACTCTCCAGACCTCGCCCCGTCCGACTTCCACCTTTTCGCATCGATGGGGCACTCACTTGCAGAGCAGCACTTCGTCAATTTTGAAGAAGTTGAAAAATGGCTCGTCGAATGGTTTTCCTCGAAAGAGAAAAAGTTTTTTTGGAATGGTATCCATAATTTGCCTGAAAGATGGACGAAATGTGTAGAATCAAATGGTCAATACTTTGAATAAAAATATTTTGAGATTCCCTTGAAAATTATGTGTTTTTTTTAACGAAAAAACCAAACTTCAACTTACACTCCTGGTATTTCGTATGCAGTTTGTATTGCCTCCCATGAGGCATACTTTGTCTGTGCACTCAGGCAATTATTGTTATTATTATTGTTTATTTTGTTTTCATCAATAAATGATATATCTTTAAACATAAAATTATTACGAATTCCTTTTTGTAAATGCACATAATCAAACAATTGTATAATATTCTGCCCTTTTATCGAAAAAATATTACTTGTTGTTTGTCTGTCATTGTGCGATTTTCTTATTGCCTGATTTTCTAGAAAATAATAATTACAATATTACAATCAATCAATATCAAAAATTATGTATATGAAATGTATATATATATATATATATATATATATATATAAATGCAAATATAATTGTACATACTTATTTATCAAAGATAAGCACGTACGTGAATTACTTACTTTTATGCCACATAGATTGTGTATCTTTAATTAACGAATTGATTGCTGCAATATTTGTGCCACCTTGATCGCAAACTGTTGCAACTGGCTTGAAACCACACTGAATTAATATTGTCAACCATTCTTTTATACTGTGGCGGCTCACCGCCACACCGCTGCACTGACGCGGTATAATACACCGCGGCGCCGCTACGCGCCGCAGGCCTTCTACCAGTTACAAGCTTGCGGACCCACCGCCAGGTTGCGCAGGCGGTGAAGAGCCTTCTCGCGATCAAGCTTCGATCGACGAGATATAAAAGAGCTGCTCCGCAGATCTTTCCTCACTCACTCGCTTCAAGGCGAGCTCTCTCCAGGGCCCTTGAACTGAGTCGTACTCTGCCTCGGCAGAATCTAACCAGAGACACATAGTCTCGCAGTTTTTCTCACGCTGCCTCGCAAGGCGCGTAAAAAGAAAACAGAGTCCCAGCATCGGCCGCACATTTCAACCAAGCGGCCCGCGGATACTCCACTTTCGCCGTCACCTCCTCAGTCTCTAGTGTGGAAATTAATCCCACTAGAGTTCTGCGTCCGGTTGACTCGACCACCAAGGGACACGCTCACACAAGGCGACATCCGAATTCGGAGACCTCTCTCTCCTCGGTACACGGAGCAATCCGCAATTCCGAGAGCCGAGACGGTTGCCACCACCAGCACATCAGAGACTCGATCCATCGCAGTACAGACTTCACCGCTCAGAGCCTGCTCAGAGAGCAGTTGTCAGATGGAAGACCACTTCCCGAACGGAGTTCCACCGACGCCGGGAAAGGGGCTGCAACGAGCTAACTCAATTGAACCGTCCTTTTTAGGACCCGTTCAACACACTAAGACGCGGCCGGTAATTTCTTACCGCGCCCGTCAATTTTTCTTTTGATTCTCGGCCTTACACTCTTGCCGAGAAAGCGCCTCTGGCGCACTTAAGCAAATCAAACAAAACTTGTACTTTACTCTACTTCTCTGACGAGGAAAAATAAATTATATTTTTCTAAGAAATTGGTCTCAATATTTCAACCAAGTCGAACACAATCCTTAGGCTATACGCCTATATATACATTTTGATAATTGCATTGAATTTGTTGATGCTCTGCAGTATCCATAGCCAATTGGCATGTGGTTGCCTGATGCTAAACATCTCATGTAAAAAACAATACAGTGATCGGCAAATTTTCGAGTTCTTTTATTACCCCAATCTTCGAAGCCTATGATTTTGTCAGTTTTTTTGTCGTAGTGCATAGCAGGTTGAATAGATATTTCATCCCATATAAGTATACATGTTAGATCTTGAGGATCAATTTCAGTTGCAAGTAATTTTAAATATTGTATGATAATTTTGTTGCATCCAGTATCAAAAGGAATTTGTTGTAATTGTTTATTTAATATGGAAGAGGACGGGCAAAACAAATATTTGGATAAAAACTTATATGTAGAAGGTGACCTTTTATAAATTGAAATGCAAAACATTTTGTCTTCTAATGTGTATCTTCTAGCCTAAAATATGTTAATATAAATACAAAATGTTATTATAATTGTGGCGGCTCACCGCCACACCGCTGCACTGACGCGGTATAATACGCCGCGGCGCCGCTACGTGCCGCAGGCCGTCTACGATTATGAGCTTGCGGAGACACCGCCAGGTTGCGCAGGCGGTGAAGAGCTTTCTCGCGATCAAGCTTCGATCGAAGGGATATAAAAAAGCTGCTCCGCAGATCTTTACTCACTCACTCGCTTCAAGGCGAGCTCTCTCCAGGGCCCTTGAACTGAGTCGTACTCTGCCTCGGCAGAATCTAACCAGAGACACATAGTCTCGCAGTTTTCCTCACGCTGCCTCGCAAGGCGCGTAAAAAGAAAACAGAGTCCCAGCATCGGCCGCACATTTCAACCAAGCGGCCCGCGGATACTCCAATTTCGCCGTCACCTCCTCAGTCTCTAGTTTGGAAATTGATTCCACTAGAGTTCTGCGTCCGGTTGACTCGACCACCAAGGGACACTCTTACACAAGGCGACATCCGAATTCGGAGACCTCTCTCTCCTCGGTACACGGAGCAATCCGTAATTCCGAGTGCCGAGACGGATGCAGTTACCAGCACACCAGAGACTCGTTCCGTGGCAGTACAGACTTCACCGCTCAGAGCCTGCTCAGAGAGCAGTTGTCAGACGGAAGACCATTTCCCGAACGGAGTTCCACCGACGCCGGGAAAGGGGCTGCAACGAGCTAACTCAATTGAACCGTCCTTTTTAGGACCCGTTCAACACACTAAGACGCGGCCGGTAATTTCTTACCGCGCCCGTCAATTTTTCTTTTGACTCTCGGCCTTACACTTTTGCCGAGAAAGCGCCTCTGGCGCAATCAATTAAATCAAACAAAACTTGTACATTTACTCTACTTCTCTGACAAGGAAAAATAAATTATATTTTTCTAAGAAATTGGTTTCATAATTTCAACCAAGTCGAACACAATCCCTTAGGCCATACGTCTATAATAATATAAACATAAATTATAAATAAAAAAGTGTAAATATTATATTATAAAAATGAATATAGTATCAAAAGTTATAAATTGTAAATCTATTTTATCCGATTTTTACTGAGTTTATATAATAAATTTTATTTACTTTATGTAATAAACTTTATATAATCAAAATTCATTCTACATATAAATTGATAGTATATATAAATCAATTGTATTATATATGTAATTAATATTTCTTATTGTATTTTTACATTTCAATTTACCATTCATTAATTCTTTATATATATACAATTCTTTATATATATATTAATAGGTACATTATTCATGAATATTAATGTATTTATTAATTTATTATTGGATTTTAATATGTACAATGTCTAGTATAAATATATATATTATATCAATCTCTCAAAACAAATAATTGAGGAATTAGTTTATGAAAGGATTTTTATATTAAGAAACAGATTGAATTTTTACCTGTGGTGCAACTTTGTCATTTCTTATTATCATGTCCATAAATCTTTGTCGTACAACAGCAGTTTTATCCTTTTTGCCTATATCATTTGTTGTATTTAATTTAACTGTTTTCAATTTTATAGTGCTGTTATAAAACTTTCTAGCAATAGGGGGTAAGTTTTGTTTTCTTGTTATTCTTAAAAGATTAGGTCTTCTTTTTCTTGTATTTTGTTCACGTTCTTTCATTATTTCTTTTAATACTTCTTGGTTTGCAGTCTCTTGTGTTTGTAATTGTTCTTTTATCATTTCTATATCCTGTCTAATAAATTGAATGCTTTGATCATGTTGAATTAATCTTTCATGATCTGTCATATTTTCTACTTGTGTAGTTGCTTGCTCCTGATGATGATTTTCTTCTGGATGTATGTCTATTTCCTGTTGGAATATTTCTGTTTCTTGCTGGAATGTTTCTATTTGATCCTCACATATATTAATTGACGGAATAGCTGTGTCTATTTCCTGTTGGAATATTTCTGTTTCTTGCTGGAATGTTTCTATTTGATCCTCACATATATTAATTAACGGAATAGCTGTGTCGACTAAACGTCTCCTATTTATGGAACAACTGTAGTCACTATCTTTAAAATGTTCGTGACACACGCGTAATTTATTAATAATGTCTTCATTTTGTTCTGTTAATCTTAAACGTTGTAACCAGTCCATGCGACGACTTGCTTTTTTTGGAAACTGATGCGATAGCACTTTTCCGGTGGACTTGCATCCAGAGACGCAACAAGCTCGCATTTTTGTTCACTGCTGTTCACTGTACCCAAAAACTGCACGAAAACTTTTACACAAACGCAAAACCACGTGCACTTGCAATGTGTTGCAATGTGTAAGAATAAATTGCAAATGGCGGACATTTTAGTTCACCGATCTTCCCTGTGGTAAGATAGACGGCGCTGCAAACACAATCAACGAAAGGTCCATAAGAGTGATTTAGCCCTGTTGTGAAGGTGTTGAACCGCGAGAGGAACAAAACCCTTGCTGCCTGAGCGTGGAAACGCTATACGCCACAATACTCTCCACTATCCAACGAAACCCCAAAAACCGGGCAATAAAAAAATCCAGCAGCGCCTGCTGGGTTCGCACGCAGGATGAGCAGTTCAGTCGTGACCGGTGCAACCACCCCTTTGCACACCCGGAGAGGCGAACAGGACACGCCCACCTGGCGTTGATGGACGCGCCCAACCGCCGCCCCCTGCACCCTAGCCACGCCCACGGGGACCATGGGGAGGCCTGCTCATTCGTGTCCCGTACCTGGACACGCGCTCTGACTCTGTTGGGAAGGAACATAAGGATGAGGATCATGAAGTTGGGTGGGAGGGACATGACAAACATTAAGGTTGGAATATTAAGGTTGGAAAACCTACCTAACAGAAAGCTAATTCCTATACCTAACCATTCGGTAACGCAGTTGACTCAAGATGTTTACGAGGCTGCGCTCCCACGCCCGAGGGCTCCGACGCACCCCGAATGAATGACCCAGAATCTATTTACAATTCGCGCGCTGCGCTTATTACTTTTTCCCGCCTACCTATTGTTTAGATTGCTTGATCCACAACGACTCTCTGCAGAAATTGCTGAACAGAAAAAAGGCCTCTGAAGTCTCTACCAAGAAAGGTGCCACCTCCGGCCATCTCCAACTGTCAGCTCGTATCATATCGCGCAGAGCGACTCTCTGCGCCTCGAATCTTTTGCACTCCAGAAGCAAGTGCGGTACAGTGTCTTCACCGCCGCCATAATCACAGGCACCGCTGTCGACGAGTCCGAGCGACGCTAGGCGTGCTCGGAAATCGCCATGACCCGTAAGCACCTGCGCGCTCCAACGGTCAGGTTGAATCCACCGCGCGCCCATCCTCCCAGAAATGTCCCTGAAAAACGAATGTGGTACGGCTTTTTGTTGAAGAGCTCCACCTGGCCTGCCACATCCTCCTACCCTCTGCCTTAATGCGTTTCACCGCATCCTTATCTGTTGCTGCGACTACAGTTTCTACTATCTCGGCGTCCCTAACTCTTCTAATTTCATATCTAGCCCTGCTTTCCTGGAAGAGGATTTCGACAGGGGTTGCACCGGCAACAACGCACAATGATTCCCGCGACGACGTTCTATACGCGCCTACCACCGGTATAAGCACCTTGCGCTGTATACTTTGTAATTTTCTGATATCGCGCTCCGTACAGAGATCTGCCCATCCCGCTGCGGCATACGCCACAGTCGGGGCGAACACTCCCCTGTAAATAGTCGAGAGCGCCCTATACTTCAGACCCCATGTTGATCTAGCTAGCTTACCCAATCTCGCGAATTGTGATTCTACTTTACTTTTTAAACACTCACAATGAGACTCTTCTTTCATATTTTTGTCAAAATGGACACCGAGATATCTAACGGAATTCTTGAATTTAATACTTTTGTCTCCTATCTTTATTGTTGGGGTACTTCCTGCTAAGTCTACTTTTTTTGTATTCGTTTTCCGCTTCCTATCCGGGCGGTCTCCTCCCCTTCTACCAATCGGTGCTCTACATATATCTTCACTTTTCAAAACTATTGCTTCTGTTTTCTTTTCGGAGATTTCTAACTTCGCGGACTTGCATCAATTTACAATTCTATTAACGATTCTTTGACCCTTCAGTTCTAACTCCCTCCGCGAATTTTCTCTTATTACCGTTATCAAGACGTCCGCGTAAGCTGCATATTGTCCTGAAGCTATTTCCTCTAATTCTTTTAGTAACTCGTCAAACATAATGTTCCAGCAGGTGGGACCGAGAACAGAACTCTGCGGGCACCCTCTCCTTGCCTGCTTGGATACTTTCCCGTGCCCTAATTCTATCTGCACCCTTCGATCGCTGAAGTAGCTCCGGAGCACTCCGAAAACGTTCTTGAGGCAGTTCCTATCTTTGAAGCTATCTAATACCAGGGGCCATCAGACATTGTCGAAAGCACCCGAAATATCAAAGAGCAGAGCGACGGCATACCTCTCTTCAGAGACAGAGACCATCCTCCGCAACTCCACGATAGTATCTTCCGTCGACTTTCCGGACGTGAACCCGACTGCCGGTCGGAGACCTTATCAGGCGCCATCAGGTATCTTCTAGGCGAAGCTTAATGAGCTTTTCAAAAAGTTTTCTTACCACAGAGAGGAGACATATGGGCCTATAGAATTTCGGGTCCTTCTCGTCTCTGTCCTCGCTCTTCAGAAGAACTCGTAATGAGCCCTCCTTCCAAGTTGGAGGGGAAGGGAGTTCGCCGATCGACGCGCGATGGTTTCACTGAGAGCGTATTTCAATCCCGGTTGGACTCACAAATAACATAAACGGTGTGGATGTTCTACATGTGAAATTGCACGTCGCTGAGTTTTCAACGAGAGCTTTTGCACCTTGCGAACTTTTGCATCAGCGATCGAAGGGTGCAGATAGAATTAGGGCACGGAAAAGTTTCCAAGTAGGCAACGAGGAAGTGCCCGCAGAGCTCCGTTTTCGGTCCCACCTGCTAGAACGTTATGTTCGACGGGTTACTAAAAGAATTAGAGGAAATAGCTCCGGGACAATATGCAGCTTACACAGACGACTTGATAACGGTAATAAAAGGAAATTCGCGGAGGGAGTTAGAACTGAAGGGTCAAAGAATCGTTGATAGGATCGTAAATTGGTGCAAGTCCGCGAAGTTAGAAAGACGTCCCACTGAAAGCACCCGTTAAATAACCTAACCTAACTATCTGACCAGGGATTGTTCTACATGCTACCTTCAAGACACTTACCTCGATTAGATCAGGTCCGGGTGCTGTATTATTTTTAAAACTTTTAACTACCTCGACCACTTCTCGCTCCGTGAAGATAGGAGCGTCGGCCGTATTTGGCGCAACTTGCGCGTTTTCCCTGACTTTACTTTGACTATCTGTATCCTCATTCTTCCGGTCATTTGAGACGTGGACATTCAGAAGGTAGCTGGCTGTCTCTTCTACGGTGTTGGTAGAGTATTCGCTTTGCCGGAGGGTGTTGACCACCCTCTCAACCCGGAATTTTTCAGCTTCTTGCTTATAAACGTAGCTCCAAGCCTCCGAGTTGCCGTGCCACGTGACGAATTTTCGCCAACTTGCGAGCTTTGCCTTTCTCACCTCCCTTCTGTAATACCGCTAAGATACGCGGTACTCCTGGCAAAGAGTGAGGTAATTGGGCTCCCCTCGCCCTACCTGGGTGGCACGTCTTAACCTATATACTGACTTTTTGATGACAGGCAGTTCTCTATACCACCACGGGTTGGATTTTCTAAACCTTCGTTTCCTTGGCATAGAAGACTTACAGGCCTCTTGGAGCACCACCGTAAGTTCCTGCGCCATCAATTCTACTTCCTCCGCAGACTGCAGACCGAGGACCTCGAGCTGCGACCTGAATAGATCGCGCAGGTTCTCGGCGAACCGATCCCAATCGGCCCGACGTGTGTCGAAACGATTGGTCTCGGCCCCCCGGTCATTGCCCGTTACTTTCGGCACCCTCACCCTGACGTCCACGGAGTTGTGGTCGCTGCTCGTCCAGTTGTGCCTCACTTTCCACTCGCCGATAAATTGGCTCATGGTAGGGGACGAGAGAGTAACATCTATATAAGACGATCCTCCCGCCGTCCAGTAGGTGGGTTGCTGAGCAGCGTCGTTCAGAATCTGGAAGCCAAATGCTTGGATGAGGTCCTCGAGTTTAGCACCTCTTTTGTCTGTCCTCTGTGGGCCCCAGAGAGACGACCGCGCATTGGCATCTAACGCAACTAACATTCTCTTCCCCCTTAGTGAATGACACATCATTTTGAGAAGTAGATAAGGACAGTGGGAATCTCGTTAATCCATTCATGCGCGTCACTAATTAGATGACGAGGCATTTGGCTATTTTTTTTTTTTTTTTCAATTGTATTCTACTTTCATAGTTTACAACATTATATCTTGAAGATAGTATATGGGTTTAATCGGCCATCAGATTGATCCCAGCGTCCATCCAGTGTGACCCGCTGCTACCCCCCCCCCCACAGCTGTTGTCTTGTTGAATTGGTGGAATGCTGTAAGACCTCCTATGATTACTCTGGAAGACAGTACTTTAAATGCACCAGGTCGAATGACACCCAACTCTAGCAGTTCCTTTGTCAAGACTTGGCTCCAAATTCCCTTCCATGACAGCGTGACGGACGTAAACTTGACGGCGGTGACCGCGTATTTTTGCCGCAGCTCCGCCTCAATGTCCTTATATATTGCACTCTTCCTTTGGTGGGCACTGTCTAAGTCGATCGGATCATTGACGACTTGTGCGTCAATGAGCAGTGCCGTTTGGCCTAATTTAGCTATTATATCCGGCTTCCTAAGCTCAGTCGCTGTTCTGATTTGGGGCTCTATTTCCACAAGGTATTCTTGTTTACGTAGATCTTGGATCACATATGCCGTCACTGCATTGTGTCTTTTAATCCTTGGTCCATGTGTTTTGTGACACTTTTGCAACACATGATCAAGAGTCTCCGGCCATCTGCAACCTGCACGACACAGCCTATCACACGGTCGCCCTCTTGTTGTTCTAGACTTGGTTGGCAGCGCATTAATCCTGAGTTTACAGGACTGCAAGAAGTCCCGTCCTGAGAGGAATCGTGTACCTTCTTTGATTCAGGCGTTTTGTTGCGGTACCTTACTGGACTCCTTAAGCCCACCACCGTCAACGCGGGCGTATAGTTGCTCCGCCCATCTTTTAGCAACATCACGAGCTGTGGCGAGCTCAGCACCATCATCCGCAAGTCTCCTCTTACACAACGCAATTTCATTGCTCAAGAATGAGCCAGGGACACCACTGGCTTGTTGTTGCGCCAAAGGCAAGCTTTTCAGTCGGTTGAGCCTTCTAAGTGGAGCACTCCATCTCACAGCTTCAATTCCAAGTCCACCATCTCTGACACCAGCGTGTACGTATGCATTCGGTGAATCAGTAGGCAGACTCAACCATTTTCTCACAGCACATTGTACGAGGCTGTCACATTTCCTTAATAGGCTAATGGACGTATTGCTTAATTCCAGTTGGTGAAAAATACCTGGAATTACCATTGTTCTCAGCGCAAATAGATGTTGCTGTGGTTTTAAGGCGGCTCTCGTTAGCCTTGTTATGGCTTCCTGAAGCTTGTGCGTGACCTTGACCATCGCCCTCTCTTCCGGGGTGAAGGGAATTCCCAGATACCGCTAATCATCCGTGCGCTTTAGAGCTGGAAGCATACGTTTTTGACATAAAAAGATAGTGTTTTTGTCAATTATTGTCTTCTTTTCATGAGGCACATTTCTGATGGCCACTGTAAGGCATTTCGAAGCATTAACACGTAGTCCACACCTCGACATAAACTCCACAGACCGATCGAGCAACACCTGAAGTCCCACTGATGTAGATGCACATAACACCATATCGTCTGCAAAGGCTGCAGCATTTATTGTGAGCTCTCCCATTCTCGCTCCAATATCCTCTGGGAGTTGTTTTAAGAGACGATCAATGATCATATTGAATATCATTGGGGACATCGAGTCATCCTGTTTGACACCGCAGGCTGGCTTAATATTTTCAGACTTCCATTCGTCACAGCAAAGTCTGATGGTACTTCTGCAGTAAGCATCCATAATGTATTGGACCATCGGCCGTGGGAGTCCCATTACATCCAGAGTTTCTTGGATTGTTTATGCGCCACAGAATCAAAGGCCTTGGCAATATCTAGGGAGGCCATGTACAGCGACTTGTGGCGCTTATAATGGTATCTAAGTACCAGATCGAGCAAGAATATATTATCTGAGCATCCATCTGTTGGCCTGAATGCTCTCTGTCGCTGGCCCAGCCGAATATGCTCTACCATACGCGTCACAAGAATCCTGTGAAGGGTTCTAATAAAGACCGAAGAGATTGTAATTAGTGGTGAGAAACTATCAACTTTTTCAACTATTGATATATCGATGGTATTAACAAAAGACTATCGATAGTATTGATACTATCGATGGTTATCTATACTATCAATGGTTTTTCTGCTCAATTTTCACTTTAAAATTTTAATAATCAATGAAAGGCATATGTGATGTTTTTCAAAAGAAACTTGTTTATTTAATCGGAAATAAGTAATTTTACAGATTTACTTACTATTTAAAAGCCATTTGTTTTGTTTTAAAAAATTAATGTATTCACATTTTTTGACTTTAGTCTTGATCTTTTTTTGGAAAGAATTTCTCCTGCTTTTGAAAATATTCTTTCAGCTGAAACGGAGGTGGCCGAAATAGTCAAATATTTGAAAGCTACTTTTGCCAGAGGTTGCAAATTGTCTTTACATGACAACCAAAATTTTATAGGATCTTCGTTTTCAGGTTTCAGTCTATCTTTGATATAATTATTTACTATTGTTATAGCAGCTGCTGTATTACTATTTGTTATATTTTTGTCTCTCTCTTATAAATATTTGAAAATTCCTTTAGGCTCTAATGAAACAATTTATAATAGTTAATAATCAAAAATAAACTTATATTAAATTTTAATAAATTATTTATTACCTTCTCTTTCTGAAACTTCGGAATCTGTAGTTAGTCTGATTTCATTTTTATCTTTATGAATTATTTTTTTCACCTCATCTTCTGTTAGATCTTGAGCAGTTTTGGCATTAGTGGTGGAAAGAAATGCGAGTTTCTTCAGTCTTGGGTCACAAAAAGTGCTAATTTGAGATTCCTGTCTTGCCTCGTATTTGAGCAATCTATTACTGAAAACACTTTGTAATGATTTGTCTAGCCCTTGAGCTATAGAAGATTTGAGAGTAGGTCTAAGTCGAGTTAATTCCATTTGTATTTCTACTGTTATTGGTATTAGTAATGATGCCGTAACATATTTATCTCCTACAACAATATGAAATAAATGAATTACCTAATTTTTTTTAAATATAAATATCAACATACCTGACATTTTTCCGTTATATCTTTGAATGGTTTCAAGATTGAAAGAGCCTCAGTTATCACGTCTTTCTCTTCTGGCATTAAAATGGATGGAACCTTAACAGATTTGCTAAGTGCTATGGTCAACGCATCTCCAATTTCAATAAGTCTTTCTAACATAATATAAGTGCTATTCCACCTTGTTTCTACGTCTTTTAAGATTTTTAGTGGCACTTTCCGACCGAGCGTAACTTGCTCATTATTTAAAATTTTCATGGCCTTGTTACTTCTTTTAAAAAAATGTAACAATGTCACTACATTTTTTAACGATTGCATCAAAATCTTTATTCTCTTTTATTGCATCTTTAACTACTAAGTTCAGAGTGTGCATAGCACGGGAGATTTCTTATTTGTAAGATAGTACAAGCTGCTTTCACATCACTTCCATTATCAGTAGTAATGCACACTATTTTATTTTTAGTTATCGTCCAGTAATCTAGAAACACAACAATTTGAATTAAAATGGTTTTTGTCAATGTAATATAAATTATGATTTTTACCTCAATGTGATAAGCAATATCCTTAGCAGTATGTTGGCCCATCATTACAGATGTATCAAGAACGCAAGATTTCAATTCATTTTCGTATAAAAAGTGGCAAGTTAGGTAATGAGTCGTAATGTACGACTCTGAATTTATTGAGGTCCATAAATTAGTTGTCAAAGATAACCAATCAACATTAAGCAGAATATTTTTCAATTTAGTGGACGCTTCTTCAAAAATCCCAGGAATAATTTTTTCAGTAAAAGTTTTCTTACATGGTACCTTATATCGTGCGTCTAATTCATGCATTAAACTTAAAAAACCACTATCTTCTACAAACGAGTAGGGCTGCAGATCAATTGTAATCATCAAAGCAATTTTTTTTATCCAGTATCATTTTTTTATGATTATTATTTTTGTAAAAATCTGAGGGCTGTCTCAGTTGTAGAACAGTTTGGCGGAATTTCTTTTTTTTCGGAGATGAAGTTCAAGGTAAATTGTCGTCATTCTCATTTTCTATCTCCTCCTCCTTTAACTGAGAAACTTCTTTACTGTGCATGCGTTTGAGATGATCAATCATGTTTGAGGTGTTGCCGCTCGTTGAGTATTCTTTCCTGCATAAAGTGCAACTTGCAAAATAATTTGAATTTTTTTCAAAATAATTCCAAACAAAAGAGGAACCTTTGCCCTTCAACCTTATGCTCATGCTCGATTTTATAATGGAATGGACAAAACAAATATAATAAAGCTGTAAAAAATAGAAGTAATAGTATTGATATTATATTTGGTTATCATGCTCTCTTTCAATTCATCAAACATCAAACCCATGACCTGCCATGGCCATCATCACCAACAACAACACTGAACATATGAACACAATAGTGCAAATGCAAATAATGCCATAGCATAGCTAGGTTAGATTTTTTAAACAGGAAATATTAGAAAATATCACTTACCTATAATCCTATATAATATATCTCATTAAAATAATCACACGTAAAATGACACATGACACAACAAAACATGTATGCAAATTGTAGACATCCAGCTCCCAGTTGCCAACTGTTTTTTTGCCTGGGCTCTGGGCTCTGGGCTCTGGGCATGGGCACTGCGATAGTTCGATAGTCGTCCTACCGACTATTGATAATTCGATAATGGCAATCACTATTGATTAATCGATAGTACTATCGATAGTTTTCCACCACTAATTGTAATTGGTCTAAAATCACCTGGTTCCTTCACTCCAGATTTTTTTGGAATCAAGACTGTCATCGATTCCAACAATTGCGTGGGCGCCTGCTCGCACCACAGTATCAGATTCAAAATGCGACAAAGGACTCCATCTGAAACCTTTTTAAGCAATCTCGCCGATAATCCATCTGGTCTGGCTGATGTTGTACTTGCTAGTTTTGCCTGCCGAATCTCACCTAGAGATATTGGCGACCACAAATCCTTAATAGTTTACGCTCAGTAACGTCCGGCGAGGTATCCTCGTTCGTCGTCATTATGGTTTTCCAAAAAGGAACCATGATATTCTGTGAGGGAGCCTTCATCCCAGTAACATCCTCCAGCAATATCCGGATGCACTTGCACCTATTTTTGCGCCACAGATCTTGCGTACGCGCATACTCCACTCTTCAAGCCTGCTTTTTGGTGATATTGGCTGTCTCTCTCACCGAGCCGCTCCTGACGCTGCGTGGTTTTGCGGGAAAAACCGCCTTTAAATATAGTGCGAGCCCCTCAAGAACCTCTGCACTTGATTTTTGTGCAAGAGCGTTACACAGCCCGATCAGAAGGGGCGCTTCAAAATCGTCGCTTCGCAGTGCCGGAAGTGATCTTATATACTCGGCTATGGCTGCTTTATAGCCGGACTCATCTTCATTCGCTTGGGTGTCTACGGGAGTCCCAACGTCATCACTCTCACTAGACAAATCCTCTAGGTAATCCAGCACAAGCTGTATATATTCGGGCTGTTTCCGTTTGCCCTTGATAGCTTCCAGGGTTCTGCCAGGAAAAACCTGCAGCAACGCCTGGTTCATGAATTTGGTGTTCCGGAGCGCAAGCTCAGCCTCCTTTTTAGCCAGTAGTCTAGATTCCTCTTCCGTCCACCGGCCCCTGACTTGAATGGTGTTCTGTTGCTGCTCGTACCAGTCAGGATGTGCCCGCCGATGATGGAGGCCTCTTCCAGTCTTTGTCTCAAATGATCGACAACAACCCGAAAACTCACAGCTAAAGCCAGCCAGAACAGAGACAGTGTCAGACCGTCCTGCCAATCGACGCCCATCTGCTGGACTCCTGGAGCCAGAGGGCTCAGGGTTTTGATTAATTTGCATCCGAGACTTGTTTTTTTTATTTGGGCCAGCAGTAAAAGGCCAGAGGGGTTGGCAGCCCCAAAGATCTGGGTTGTCGTGCAGCCATTTAGCCGTCACTGGACGTGACGTTACCGACAAAACCACGAGGAGGTAGGCTGACGACTGGACAAGGAGAGGCTATGTATGGCGCATCACCTGCCCTGTAACTAGAACCTTCTTTTTTTCCCGACCGGAAGGAACGAAGGACAGAACAGAGCACTTTTTCCCTTGAAAAAGAAGCCCCATCTCCCTAGCCTTATCTTCGACCACTCGCAAACAGGTCTAGAGGCCCCACTTGGTGGCAGCAAATAGGAGAACATCGTCAGCATACGCTATGCTGTTGATACGATGTTCTCCAAGCTGGTATCGGCAGGTATGGCTCGCATGACCACGTCTATCACCAGGCAAAAGAGCACTGGCGATAGCGGGTCCCCCTGCCTGACGCCTCTGCCGATACCAGAAAGCTCGGACCTGACACCGCGCACTTCAAACCTCGTGCTGCTTCGGGCGTAACTATTCCTGATGTAGTCAATCAAGCCATGAGGCAGATCCAGGCCAGCCAAGGCGTTGGTGATAGCGCCATGGCTGACGCTATCAAAGGCCTTCGAAAAATCCAGAGATGCGACGTGCATTTCTCAACGACGGGACCTGGCATCCATTAACAAGGATGCCAGTACAGCGACATTTTCGCCGCAACCGTCGTCGAAGCACCGCTGTCGAAGATCGACAACCCTGGACTCGCAAAGCCTCTGGGCCAGGATCTTATGGAGATGCCTCACGGCTACGGAGGTTATCGAGATCGGACGGAAATCACCCGGCCGAGAGCATTCGCCCTTTTTTGGGATGAAAGCCGGGTTCCGACTCACCAGCAAATTTGCTGGAAAACCTTTGCAATGCAGCACAATGTTGAAAAGGAGAGCCTTAATGGAAGAAGGCATGGCTCTCCATGGACGCACACTAATGCCGTCCAATCCGGGGGCCGAGTTGAGGGGCAGGTTGACAGCTGCCACCTCTTCACAGGAGATCGGGAACCAGGTGTCCAGCAGCTCACGCTTGGGTGGAAGTTGCGGGACTGCTGCCACAGGCGTCGAGGCCTGCGCGACAAACGGGCCCCAGTGCGCAGTCATCCGCTGCACATCTGGGACGACGTCCGCCTCGGGGGCACCGTCCAAGATCTTCTTGGCCGCGCGCGACATATGCGAGCGGAAAAGGCGCTGTACGCACGCGTACTCCGCTCGCCGTCGCGCTTTTCTCGCCGGATTGACAACTGTGTGTCTAGGCGGTTGCACATAAGGAGTTGTCGGAGGATAAACGCTAGCCAGCCACGGACCAACGGACTTGATATTCCGCCTGCCATCCAGTATTCTCGATCCAATTAGGACCAGGAGGTTGGAATTCCAACCCGGGATGGCCTCCACGACCGGGATGAGAGCGCGTATAGCGCCGGCAAAACTGCCGTACATTTCACCCCAGCCGGGAGAGGGCGGTGATGGCGGAGGCGAGCCCGGAGAACCGTGACTGGAGATGGCTTGAGGAGAAGCAGAAGGACTGGAGCCGCCACCGGAGAGAAACGAACTCTCCCCAGACGTGGCGGACAGATCCTCCAGCGCCGCAGCAACGAGGCGCCGGTACTCGCCGTTCTTCCGCATTTCCTTGAAGGCATCAAGAGTGCGGCATGGGATAACGGCGAGTAGGTGTTGGTTAATAAACCGGACACCCCGATGCACGGCAAGGGCCTCCTCTCTCGCCATCATGCGCTGTTCTTCGGCGCTCCATTGGCGCTTTACCCTTTCGACATTGACCTCCTCATTAAAGATGGCTTCGTGGACTCGGCGGCGATGTAAGCCGAGCCCTGACTTGGTGCTAAACACACGGTCACAATCCGGTCATGGATACTGTTCGGGAAAAAGGGCAGGGGCAGCAGGGGGCAGTTGGGGCTGAGCCGCAGCTGGTGGCCGGCGGAAACGGCTTGGAGCGGGCTCAGGCAAGGGGGACGATGATGCGGCAGGACTGGCGGCCCGAGGCTGCCGCCGGAGATTATATTTTCTTTTCGGAGTCGTGCCTGCCGTGTACAGACCCGAGGGGCTGGCAACCCCACGGTCCCGGGTGGTACGCACGCGTACCACCAAGCCAGAGCCCCGTCGGCCGCCGGGGCAAGCCTTGCGTTGACCGACTTTCACCACGAGAAAGTGGGGTTGGCGCATGGACGCCTCCGGTTGCCCGGAGGGCGCCCTTAAGAGAGTCATAGTTACTCCCGCCGTTTACCCGCGCTTGCTTGAATTTCTTTACGTTGACATTCATATCACTGGGCAGAAATCACATTGCGTCAACACCCGCGAAGGCCATCGCAATGCTTTGTTTTAATTAGACAGTCGGATTCCCCTAGTCCGTGCCAGTTCTGAGTTGAGCGTTGAATGGCGGCCGAAGAGAACGATCGCGACGGCTCGCGCCGCCACGGAAGCCTCGCAGCAAGGAAGATCCGCGGGAGGCCAAGGCACGGGACCGAGCTCGGATCCCGGGACCGGCGCGAGAACGCCGACCGTTCACCTCGCCCAGGCCCGGCACGTCAGCCAGACCCGCTTCCCGACCAAGCCCGACACGCCCCGCTCCTCAGAGCCAATCCTTATTCCGAAGTTACGGATCCAATTTGCCGACTTCCCTTACCTACATTAGTCTATCGACTAGAGGCTCTTTACCTTGGAGACCTGCTGCGGATATGGGTACGAACCGGCGCGACACCTCCACGTGGCCCTCTCCTGGATTTTCAAGGTCCGAGGGGAAGATCCGGACACCGCCGCAACTGCGGTGCTCTTCGCGTTCCAAACCCTATCTCCCTGCTAGAGGTTTCCAGGGAACTCGAACGCTTATACAGAAAAGAAAACTCTTCCCGGATCTCCCGACGGCGTCTCCAGGTCATTTTGGGTTACCCCGACGAACACTCTTACGAGGGCCCGAATTGTATGCGGTTCCGCTGCCGGGTTCCGGAATAGGAACCGGATTCCCTTTCGCCCGACGGGCGTGTGTCTCTCGTCACACGGTCTGTCTCTCTCGGTCTCGTTGTCGAGAACACCAGAGTATGTACGCCGTCATTGACATAGGATTTCTCCTAGGGCTTAGGATCGACTGACTCGTGTGCAACGGCTGTTCACACGAAACCCTTCTCCACGTCAGTCCTCCAGGGCCTCGCTGGAGTATTTGCTACTACCACCAAGATCTGCACCGACGGCGGCTCCAGGCAGGCTCACGCCCAGACCCTTCTGCGCACACCGCCGCGACCCTCCTACTCGTCAGGGCTTTGTGACGGCGCGCTTGCGCGCGGCCGCCCCACTTGCCGCTGACGGCAGAGTATAGGCTCGACGCTTCAGCGCCATCCATTTTCAGGGCTAGTTGCTTCGGCAGGTGAGTTGTTACACACTCCTTAGCGGATTCCGATTTCCATGGCCACCGTCCTGCTGTCTTAAGCAACCAACGCCTTTCATGGTGTCCCATGAGCGTCGAGTTGGGCGCCTTAACTCTGCGTTTGGTTCATCCCACAGCGCCAGTTCTGCTTACCAAAAATGGCCCACTTGGTACTCTGATCCGAGATGCTCGTGGCTTCATAATTTAAAAAAGCCAGAGATCTCACACATTTAAAGTTTGAGAATAGGTTGAGGTCGTTTCAGCCCCAAGGCCTCTAATCATTCGCTTTACCAGATGAGACTCGCGCGCGTTCCTGGCGGAACGGCCGAGTGCCAGCTATCCTGAGGGAAACTTCGGAGGGAACCATCTACTAGATGGTTCGATTAGTCTTTCGCCCCTATACCCAGTTCCGACGATCGATTTGCACGTCAGAATCGCTACGGACCTCCATCAGGGTTTCCCCTGACTTTGTCCTGACCAGGCATAGTTCACCATCTTTCGGGTCCCAACGTGTACGCTCTGGGTGCGCCTCTTCTCGCGATGAGAACGAGACGCCCCGGGAGTGCAGAGCCGCATTGCGACGCGGCCCATCCTCCCTCGGTCGACAACCAGGGCCGACCTTCACTTTCATTGCGCCTTTAGGTCTCGCTAGTCCCAATGACTCGCGTACATGTTAGACTCCTTGGTCCGTGTTTTAAGACGGGTCCTAAGAGTACCCAAAACAGTAACGTCGCCAACCGGTATATCGTTTGCAGGCCTGTCGAAGGAGTTCCGTACGACCAACAGCGGGCCAGGACCGGGGACGGCGCTAGGTCCGTAACCTCCGAGTACCGTGGCGCGCGCTTGCGACGGTCCCGACGCACACGTGAGAAGAGTGCGGCCTGATACCATGCGTGTACCGCCGGGCAGCCGGCCGGGCGACCGAGGGTTTGCCGCGTGCCGTTTTACCGGCGACGCGACAGTCACCGCACTCGGGCCGTAGACCGACACCCAGCGGGTCGCGACGTCCTATTAGGGGAGAAGTGCACGACGACGAGCGCCGGACATCGACGCACGGTAGCGTGTCCGCGGTAGGATCCGCAAGGGCTCCGCGGAGCATCGCCCACCGACGCGAAGCCAGCGCCGCTGACGATGAATCTCCCCGTTCGATCTTTTGGGTTTCTTAGGTTTACCCCTGAACGGTTTCACGTACTCTTGAACTCTCTCTTCAAAGTTCTTTTCAACTTTCCCTCACGGTACTTGTTCGCTATCGGTCTCGTGGTCGTATTTAGCCTTAGATGGAGTTTACCACCCACTTAGAGCTGCACTCTCAAGCAACCCGACTCTAAGGAGAGATCCTTCCGAGTGCGCGCACCGGTCGCTACGGGCCTGGCACCCTCTGCGGGTAAGTGGCCCCATTCAAGATGGACTTGGACGCGACGCGACACCTCGGGATCACCGGATCCTCCCAAACACCACATTTCCCTGCGGCGGAACCGCGGGATTCGGTGCTGGGCTCTTTCCTGTTCGCTCGCCGCTACTAAGGAAATCCTGGTTAGTTTCTTTTCCTCCGCTTAGTAATATGCTTAAATTCAGCGGGTAATCTCGCCTGCTCTGAGGTCGTCATATCATAATAAAAATTCTTCTCTTCTTCTGCTGCCTTCTCGACCACTACTGCTGCTGCTGCTGCTGCTCTTACTCTCTACACTGCGCTCTACTCGTCGCCGCAGTCGTCGTGCGTGACGAACGACGCGCGTCGAAAGAGACAGAAAAGAGAGAGAGAGAGAGAGAGAGAGAGAGAGAGAGAGAGAGAGAGAGAGAGAGAGAGAGAGAGAGAGTGTGTGTGAGAGAGACTGGGAGGAGAAAGGAGAAGGAGGTTCTCGCATGTGTAACGGGAAATCCAGACGCGATTGCACGACACGTAACATGCCGGTCCTGAGTAGCGGACTGAGAGAAAGGGCGGCGGAAGACTCCTCCGATACGTCGCGC